>NW_007727349.1:100696-146077 GCF_000696425.1 Galeopterus variegatus
CGAAAAAAAAAAAAAAAAAAAAAAAAAAGAATTATTCTGACCTCCCGAGTTCCACCATGGCCCCAGATACGCAGAGCAAATTGGATGCTTGAGGTGAAAAAAGTTTTCTTAAATGGAATTTGGCTCATTTCATTAAGCTCATTTAACTTTACTTAAATTTTTTTTTTTAAATTGTGGTGAAATACATATAAAATTTACCATCTTAACTATTTTTAAGTGTACAGTTCAATAGCATTAAGTACCTTCACATTGTAATGCTACCAATCTCTAGAACTTTTTCATCTTGCAAAACTGAAACTCTACATTCGTTAAATAACAACTCCGCATTTCCCCCTCCTCCCAACCCCTGGTAATCACCATTCTACTTTCTGTCTCTATGAATTTGACTAATCTGGGTACCTCATAAGTGGAATCATGCAGTATTTGTCCTTCTGTGACGGGCTTATCTCACTTAGCATAATGTCCTCAAGGTTAATTTATGTTGTAGCATGTGATAGGATTTCCTTCCTTTTTAAGGCTGAGTAATATTGTATGGATGTACCACATTTTTAATATCCATTCATCTGCCAATGGACACCCGGGCCAATTTTACTTTTTTCCCCCTCTTAGAATACAGGGATTTATGGCTCAGAATTTCATGCCACAGCACATTAGAATGCATCAGCACACTGTGATCCTCTGGTTAAGAGAATAATTCTGAGCAGTTTGAGAATTTTTTTACCAAATACTTTGACTTGCAAAGACCAGCAAACTTTCCTCTCTGCTCTTGTGACCAAGGCCATCTTTTTCTCTCCAAGCTCTTATATTGAATTTTGTCTCTCACTAAACTAGATTTTGAATTTAGGGGGACCATGGCAGGCAGTGGGATGGTACCTTCCTTTGCCCAGTACCTGGCACTGTGTTTGCTGTTGGGTGTGTTCTCAGTAAATATTTGTTATAGAAAGTGTAACTTTGGGCAAAGCACATAACTGTATCTGTATAATTAGGGAGATGAATCAGATGAATTCTTAAGGCGTCTTTTGGTTCTAACATTGGGTCCATGTAATCATCTGATGATGAAAATTTCAGACTCTCTGGAAAACTAGAGAGTAGGGGGTGGGGGAGAGAGATTTTTGGATAGACATGTTTTCAGTGCCCCTCAAATTATACCACAGAGGTGGGACCTACAAATAGAACCATCTATTCGGATCTCTTGTTTCTTAAAATAACATTCTGGATTTGAGATTTCCTCTTTGTGTGGTGGTAACATTCCTTGAGTAACAAAAAAGGCACCATCTAAAAAGTTAAGTTGAGATTAATCGTATACCACATTTCCTAGATATACATGGATAGAAAACAACCCTCCTCTTGACATCATTTTACAAAGAATCTCATAGGAAGTCTTAGTAATAATTTCACCATGAGAAGTCAAAGCAATAAGCACCTGAGGAAAATGAAGGTTCTGGATTAGAGATAAAATGCTGGTAAGAAAGTATGGAAGGAGATGTGATCTGAGTATTGAATCTCATTGATTTTCTGAACTTTGTGCTAGTTCGTGCATTTTAATTTTACTACTGGTTTCCAAAAGTCTCTTGTTAGCAACCAGATGGTCATCAAATAACTGATATGGGTTCATTTTAAGCCCATTTGGGGAACATAGTGGCTGGGATTGTCCAGTAGAAAGATTTAGTAATCCTGGTCTCTGAATGCCAGCAGGGTTATTTTGGAAATTGAGTTCCCTAGTGTCTTGGAAGTAACTCCTGCAAAATTGGAACCAATGAATTGATTGGTTGATGTACTTGGAATTGAAAGTTAAGGATGCAGGTACAGTTATTACAGCTACATATGTCTAGCCTTAGAATAAGTTAAATTTGTAAGACTAGGTGAGGATTTTTTTGTTTTTAGTGTTGAGGGTTTTTTTTTCCATTTGTTTTCTGAGACTTGAGTTAATGAGTACAAATAGACATCTAAAATATACTGATCTGATTCTATTCCCCATTTTCTGAGAGTTCAAAACTCTAGGATCTGCTACTCTGTAGTCTTACTAAATGCTTTTTAAAAAAAATTCCTTAAAAAAAGTGGGGTTTGAAATGAGAAAAGGTTGCGAGTTGTCTCCAGGATTGGCGAGCCTCAGTGGTCTTTGTGAACTGGAGAAATGCATCAGTGACTATTGGAGGGTGCTAGTAAACAGCACGTTGTGTTGCTGAAAACAATTAAAAAGGGAGTTGATCTGTCTGGAAGAGCCTCATGTAATGGCAAGGCTCCCTCAACGCATGACCCATCAGAGTGGTGACAAGATTATGGCAAAGAGCAACTGTGCTGTGGAAAGGAACTCTTTCAGATGCCCTTTTAATTAGTCAAAGTCCTCAGAATGTCTCTAGATGTTTCCAGAAGGATCCTATTTTGAAAAACCTGCCCGGCCTCTCTGTTTTGGTGTGTGTACTGTATGTAACAGAAGGCCTGCCTTTTCTCTCCTCTGCCCCCATCACCATGTCTAGCCTGTCTGTGGCTGTCTTGAGTGGTGACATGGCATGTGAGTGGAGCTCCTGGTGGATCCAGCCCCGGAAGTCTTGTTGGTGGGCAGATTAGTTTCCTGTGGCTGCCATAACAAATGACCACAAACCGGCTGGCTAAAAGTGACAGAAATTTATTTTCTCACAGTCCTGGAGGCCAGAAGTCCAAAATCATGGTGCCCTCTGACTGTTCTAGGGGTGATTCTGTTCCTTGCCTCTTCCAGCTTCTGGTGGCTCCTGGCTTTCCTTGGCTTATGACTAAATCACTCTAAGCTCTGCCTTTGTCTTCACATCACCTTCTCCGTGTCTGTCTGCTCCTCTGTGGCATCTAGTATGAGGATACTTGTCACCGGATTTAGGGACCACCAGCATAACCCAGAATGATCTCTTCTTCTCAAGATCCTTAACTTAATTTCATCTGCAAAGACTCTTTCTCCAAAAAGGTTCCTATTCACAGGTTCTGGGAATTAGGATGTTGATATATTTTTTGGGGCACAGCCATTTACCCCACTACAGTGGGAGTGCCAAGCCAGGGTGGGGCCTTGAAAAGGAAGCGGAGGGAAAGAAAGAAATCCTTCATTGGTAACACTTTAAAACAGCTAGTGTTTATATTTAGTTATTCAATTATTATTGCTACTTTTCTTGTCGTAAAATGTATATAATATAAAATTTACCATTTCAACCATTTTTAAGTGTACAGTTCTGTGGTATTAAGTATATTCATATTATTGTACAACCCTCATCACCATCCTTCTCCAAAACTTTTTCATCTTCCCAAACTGAGACTATGTACTTTTCATTAAACATTAACTCCCCCATTCTCCTCTGCCCCCCAATTATTAGTGTTTTTAAATTCTTTAACATTTTTAGAAGTGTTATGTGATTATTTTTTAAAATCTGCCTGGTCATTTAAAATAACTTTAAAAAATAACTTTATCGAGGCATATTTTATATATCATATAATGTACTCATTTTAAGTATATAAAGACTTTTAGTAAATTTACCCCTTTATGCAAACATTACCATAAAATGCTTTAGAGCATTTTTATCACCCCGATGAGATCCTTCATGCCCATTTATGGTTAATTCTCACTTCCACCCCCCAGCTGCACTACCTGCTGTCTCTATAGATCTGCCTTTTCTGGATGTTTCATATAAAGTTTTATTTAAAACTTAAAAATACATTTCTGACTGTAAACTACAGAGAAATACAATTCCATCACCTGGAGCTTGTTAGAAATGTAGAATCTCAGTCCCCTCCCCGGACCCAGTGTATCAAAATCTGCATTTTTAGCAAGATCCCCAGGGGATTCTTATGCATATTAGACTTACAGATGCTTTGATACATTATATCTACTATATTGATCCTTTGTCCACTTTTTAACGTATTATGAACATTTCCCAAAAACCATTAAATCTTTTCTGAGAACATTTTCAATCCCATTGTAGGAATATACCACAGTTTAGTTAACCAGCCACTTCAAGGCAGACTTTGGGTTTCTCATCTTTTTCGCTCTTGGAAGTAAAACTGTGGTGGTCATCTTTGTGTATAAATCCTTGTGCATGGTTTCATATTCACCGTGCCAGTAATTTCATTTCTAGGAATTTATTCTAAGGCAATAATTATAGACATATTTTTTCAAATTTAGAAAGTGCATATAAATGCTGATCAGTGTAGTTAGTTGTTTAAAGGACTGTTTTCCTGGAAACTGGACCTAAGCTGAGCAGATAGTGGGAAATTTGAATCCCCAACATGTGATGTTAGAGCGTCTTGCTAACTCTCACCTCCATCTTCTTGAGCATTGATTTCATTGTTGAATGAAATGCATGAATGAATAAATGAATGTGGCACCAAAGAGGGAAGTACCAGTTGTTACTAAGCAGCAGTGAAATAGAAAGGGGCAAAAAGCTGGACCCGTGTGTAATAACTTTCCCATCTGTTGTAATTCTGTCCTCATTAATCTTCCAGCCTCCTCTAGTCAGTTCGGCCCTTGCAAGCAACCCAAACGGGTCAATCCTGGAAGCCCCTTCTGCTTAAACAATCTGTAGTTCACTGCTCCTCATAGGTGAGAAGTCAGAGTTGTGGGAGTGATGGTTCCTTCCCAGACCACACTGACTTGGCTTTTGATTCAGTTTGCCCACTTTTCACAAGGATCGTAGTCTCTTAAATATGTACTGGCCTCCCTAGTTCCCTGGAAAGTATGCAAGGAGATCAGGACTTGTGTGACCTCCTCGTGTCTGTCCCATTGCCAGGCTCATAAGGTCGTGGAGGAATTGAGAGTGTCTGAGAGGGCGAGCCTGAGTTTTCCTGTTCCGTTGTCTACACTGCCATGTTCTCTGAGCTTTCCACTGCTGTTGTATTTCCTGAAGACAACCTGGGGGGTGGGTGGTAGGGAGGAGAAGGTTGTGAAAGAATTCCTGCCTCCACTTGAGTGCTCACTTCCGACAGTTCAGATCCTGCCAGCTGCTTCACAGGGACTCGGACCTCCTGTGACCTCACTGTGTGGGCAACCTTATTTGTTCCTCTGGACAGTGGTTCTCACACCAGAGCCTGTATCAGAACCTCCAAGAGGGCTTGTTAAAACACAAACTGCTGGGCCCCACCCAGGCTGGGGCCAGAGAAGCTGCATTTTATCAGGCTCCCCAGTACTGCTGCTTCTGGTTTGAGAACCACTGCTTTGGCCCACCCCTCATCACCCTTCTTCCCGTGCAATTGCTTTCAAGCTGGTGAAGCAAGGCGCAGCAGGACTAGTGTGTTTGTGGCTCTTGCAGCCAGAAGTCCTGTCCAGACTTCTAGGTGCAGCACCTAGCTGTGGTATGTGCTTGCTGAATGCATGAATGAGGCTTGAGATAGGCCCTTCAGAGTACAAGGCACAGCAGCTCATTCAAATTACTTCAAGTACCGAGGGTGAGGTTACTGAGTCATTTAGGGAGATAGGGAACTCGGGGGTTAAGAACAGAGCCCCAGATCCTTAGGGCCTTGGGGGAACTTGTCCAGAAAGCCAGCAGGTACGAGCACTTTAGGGCCCTGGCTTCTGTGCACCTCTGTATTTTGGCTCGCATGTGGCTGCCATCTGAACATTCTAACCTTTCAGCCCCGGCTCTTTCCGTTGCCTTCCTCTCCTTTGCCTCTAGTTAGGGCAGGGCAGCTTCTCTTGGAATGGCCCCAGTGACCCCAGGCTCTGTCCCTGATCCTCCCACCGGACTCTAGCATACAGTTGCTGAAGGAGGCTGCGGTCCTTAGCGAAATAGGGAGTGGACTGTGGTTCCTTGAATTGCCTTGCTGTCTGGAGGCTGAAGGGCTTCCCTTTTCTTTTCACCCCCAAAGGCTTAGGGATGGTAGCTGGAGAAATGGAGGGAATCTTGATTCACTTATGTCTTGCTCAGTGATCTCTTAATGGGTCTTTCCAGTCTTGGTGGTGGCTGTGTGCTGTTTCAGTACAGATTTGAGTGGCAGGCGGTTGGTGGTTTGGTACAAATAAGAAGTACATTAAAATATTCAGGATGGTGAGGGCGCCTGTGAAAACTGAGAGGAAGTCGCTTAAAGAGCCAGGCTGTCAAGCTAGATTTAGACTTAATTCTATCGTCTGTCACCCAGGGACATCACTGCCTACTGGACATTTCATCTCCTCGTTTACTCCCACTCTTTTGGGGAGTTTGCTCTAGAGTGCTGCATCTGAAAGGCAGTATTTCCTTCCTGCTTTCATTCCTTGCCCAGTGTCTTCTCTTTGGCTCTGCTAGGCCACTTGAGTAAGAATCTACAGGCCCAGACCATAAAACACCTCCGTATCAGATTCCCGCCACCAGCACAGGACAATGGCGGCTCATACGTGCAAGTGTGGCCATTTATAAGAGTATGTCATTTTGACAATTCTGGCTTTAGATCATTTTGAAGGAAGTATCTTCTGAGGTCTTTATCTCCTGTAAGCTCACTGAAGCAGCTAAATCCTTTTTGGGGGGAAATGAATTCTTGGCATGCTCTAATCATCCTTTGGGCTGGTCACATTTGTGCTAAATACCAGTTGAGCTCCCTGTGGACACTGTGGGATAAGGACACCATCTTATTTTTGCTAGTTTGCTAGGGGTAAATTAGTTTGCAGAACTTGCAGGTGGAATTATTAAATATCAACAGGGATTAATAAATGTGAAGTAGCTTGCATATCTTTCGATATTATAGCCGTTTCAGGAAAACACAGCTGCTAAGATACTTTCTTAGCTGTAATCAAGAAGGTAATTTTCTTTAAGGCCATTTAAGCCATCTCTTTAGTCCCTTTGGGTCATTAAGAAGTGTGAATGGGAGCGAGTCGCTGAAAAAGATGAATGGACACAGAGCAGAGGAGCAGTGGTGTCTGCCATGTAGGACAGCAACACTGAGGGCCCAGGTATTGTGAATCGACCAAGGACTAATTTGTTGTGTGGTTTGTTAATGGACTGGAGTCGACACTGGACTAATACAGCTTACTCTTCCACTTAGAGTTAATGTTCACACTAAATTTTCTCTGGTAATGAATAGTTGAGAGTAAGCAGGCATGTCAGCTTAAGATATAGTGCTAATATTTTCTGAGAAACACTGAACAAGGGCATGATGTTTAAATCAGTAGTTGAAAATGTGCGGTAAAATGTTCCAGAAGAGGCTTATAGGCTAAATAAGAGTAGTTAATTGGAAGAAAACCAAGCTCACCCAATATTTAGATTTGTTTAGAAGCTGAGTGAACATGAGAGGGCAGGAACATTTCTCTAATTCCGTGACATCATCAGCTTTCCTGGTGTATTTTGGAGCTTTTGATGGTGGTGTGGTGCTTTACCTCAGTGAGGCTGACGGGAATGGAGGCGGTGGTGTTGAGCATTGATTTCAGAATTTTTGTAGTGTATGTGTGAAGACCTGTGGAGAGATTTGTCTCAAGTCAGGTTGAATGGCTTCTGCCCTCGAACCTGATGAAATCCCCTAATGTCAGGCCACAGATGGAATTTCCACAGACAGTGCTCTGGGGACTGGTGACAAGTTTTTTGTGAAAATTCTGTGTGACATTACTACACAGAGAAGCTTTTGGAGAGGGGGACTGGGGAGCTTTGCTTATCACCTACTCCCCTCAGAAGCCTGAATGGATCAGCAGGCAGATGGTCTCATGGCAGGGTCTGGCTGGGTTTGGGGGTTGAGCTTTGTAAAGTAAGATGGCTCCTGTGACTCACTTTTTTTTTTTTTTTTAATTAAACCTTTTTGGATTTCTCCATAATTTGAAAATATAGTTTGTAAAATATAAAGGTGAGGATTCATTTTTCTGTATTAATAAACTTAATAACCCCCCCAACTTTATTGGGGAAGTATAAACTAGAGTTTCCTTAGGTTCTTTGAACGTGAACCAAGCTAGCATCATTGAAGATTACCAAAAGGATATACACAGAGATTTATTTTCACTTTGCTCAAATGGTTGTTTATAAAAAGAAAGATGGAAAACCAAAGCACACACTACACAGTAGGAAATCAAGTACTTTTATTTATACCAGAAAATAGGAAAAAGATAAAACCAGGGTCAAGCCTTCAAAAATGACAGTCAAAAAGGCCCACAGTTAGGATGACAGGGAGAGTTTTTGAGCGGTGAGGATCATTTGACCTTTGTGACAGCACAGCCCCTGACTTCCCAAGATTCTGCCTTTTCAAGTCATGTACCATTTGCAAATACTGACCAACAGTTGCTAATTCCATTTTCTATGAAAGGGTAGCACTGGGTGACAGGGTGTTCTTAGGACATGAGCTACTCCCCAAAGCTACATGCCTTTCACACAGAGGCACCGTCCTCCGGAACCTGGGGAGGACATACCAGTCTACACCCTGGCTGGTCATTTAGCTCTTCTGAAAATGATGATTCTTATAGAGACGCATGCGTGCGCGTGTGTGTGCGTGAGTGTGTGAGAGAGAGACAGAGACTGAATTGCTTGATAAAATTTGCATTTGAGCTCAGATAAGAGCCAACATCTGTGGAAGCAGCAGGTAAATGAAGACCAGTGAATGGGGATGATTCAGATGTGCATGCAAACCCATGGCTTCATAGTTATAGAGAATAAAAATACACTTTCTGCCAATTTGAATAATTTGAAGTGAGATAGAATTCCAAAGAGCAAGTTGTGACCTAGGACAGAGAAGCCACTGGGATGAGTGACAGCTTGGAGGGCTAGAGGTGGAACGGAATGAAACACAGCTGTTAAGGTTAACTGTGCTATGGACCGCTTTGGGGTCTGGGGATCTCTTCTTATGGGTGTCTCTCCTGTCCATGTGTCTGTGTGCCCATCTGTATTTCTCTCTGTGTATCTCTATGTCTGTCTGTGGGTCTGTCCATCTGTGTCTGTGGATCTGTCTCTCGCTCTCTGTAAATGGGCTGCCCCAGGAACTCTTACCAGGCTGAGTGGGCTGGGCAGGGTCAATGCCACATCTGGTTTCTGATTAGTTGCAAAAAGGCTACACCAGACAAAAATAGTCCCACAAAGCCCCACACAGCGAACAGGTTTCCTCTTAGTCACGTGACACCTGTCCCTAGGGTGGGGGAATACGAGGAGGAAGAGAGAGCTGGAAGTTTTGGAATCAGGTTGAATTTGGGGCTGACATCCTGCACCCCACCCTTTTCCCCCACGCTTCTCATTTTTTCATGACTTTCATTCTCGCCCATCTCCACAGGATATTCCCAGAATTCTGAAGGCTTCCTTTGACTTTCTCTGTGCAGAAACCATTCCCCCTGAGAGTTATTCTTATAGCTCGCATTAATTTTCATGTTCACATTCAGTGTTGCAAAGGAGAGTAAACAAGGGAGCATGGATGGTGACTCAGGGAGCTGGGGAAATAGCCCTTATTAAGTCTAAAATTTTCCCCTTGAATTTTAAAAAACTGGCTCCAGGCTGTTTGGGTCTTATTTTCTGATTGCTAGCTTTCCTTTGACCTCTCTCCTGCAGTTTCTTTTTTCCTTAGTTCCTCTTTGAGAGTCACAAAGCTTCCCAAAGCTGTGAGAGGTGACTGTTAACTCTCTTTATTGAAAGATTTCCTCTTCAACTGTTTGAGCTCACTGCTAGCAATGGATTTCTCCTAATAGCACTCCCAGAAGCTAAAGGGACTCTCTTATTATTAGTAATAACTTCAAGTTTTTAAAAGGGACACTGTCATCGGCAATAATTTAAATAACTTTCCTAAGGTATTTTCCCAACTGTTTTCCTTTTCTACTTTAACCAATGTCACAAATTTCCTTAACTTTTTTTTAACCACCAACACAAGTATTCTTTCTTAAATAATGTACATATTTAAAATTTAAAAAATGAAGACAGAAACTAAAAATGAAAATAATCTGTCATCCCACTTCCTAGAGATAACCATGGTTGAGAATTTGCTTTTTAGCCAGTCATTTCTCTTAAGCAGGGATATGTGTTTATTTTTCTACAAAAATGGGATCATACTGTAGTAGGTGGTGTTTTGTAACCAAATATATTTTAAAGTTTTAATTGTGGTAAAATACACATAAAATTGTAACCATTTTTTAAGTTTAACATAATGTCACTGAATTTTCTACATCATCGGTAATGTTTTGCAAGCTTTTTAAAGTTGTAGAACCCTCTCCTCAAAGGCAAAAGAGCTGGAAGCAGAGCTGCACCATTGAGGCAGGCGTGGGAGCCCAGGCTTCATTCTGTCAATGCTTCAGTCCATGTCCATGGTTACCCTCCCATAACCTTGAGGGTTCCTAGGATCCCGGCCACTCTCAGTAGTGGACTTTGAAAGCACACAGACCTGCTTCAAAGTCCCCTCATTGTTAATATCTTTGATTGCTCTGATTTCCTTATAAAGAACTAATTGTGGATATCCTTTCAATCCTTCTTTGAGCACATCTGTGATTACTTCCCTAGATAAGTGCCTTAAGTAGTGTTGGTTTAGAGTATGAGTGGTTTTTTTTTTTTTTTTTTCTTTCTTTCTGACTTATAATCCATATTGCCAACTGGTCTTCCTAAAGTGTGTCAGTTCACACTCTCACAGTAACAAAGGAGAAGGCTTGATTCCCCCATTCTCAGGGTAGAATCAATCTTAAAAATGCAATGTGTTTTGCAGTGCATTTCATTGTTTGATACTTGCATCTCTGGCTACCAGTAAATATAAGTGTATTTTTATATGTCTGTTGGCCATATGTAATTCTTCTTTGGTGAACTGTCTATTTATAACCTTTGCCCGTTTTTGCATTTAGATGTTTGTCACGAATCCCAGTGTAAGAGCCCCTGATCTATATACTATGTGTGTGTATATGTATTAAATGACATTTTCTAGAATGAGCTGATGACACAAAGGAAAGGGAGGATTGTGGGCTGAGATTCTCATAGACAGAGTCCAACATAAGAACTTGGGGCCTGGCTGGTTAGCTCACTAGGTTAGAACATGGCGTTATAACATCAAGGTCAAGGGTTCGAATCCCCGTACCAGCCAGCCACCAAAACAAAAAACTTGGAAAGAATGACGTTCTGGACTTGGATTTCTAATTTTATTATTTTATGATATTGGATGGCTTATCTGCCACTCAACAATGCTCCATAATATTCTTCTTTTTTTCCTTTTTTTGTAGCTGGCCAGTATAGGAATCCGAACTTGTGACCTAGGTGTTGTAAAGCTGTGCCATAATATTGACGAGAGAAAATCCAGAGTTTAAGCCAATGGCTACATTAGGTTTGGAGATTTTTCTAGAGGTCTTATTTATCCTTATTACTCCAGTAATCAAACTGGAATGTGAGAGTTTTAATCTTGTGGCTTATTATAACCACACACTGTATTAAACATCTTCTACTTGAGAAAAACATGAAGTATTCTGTGTGCATTTTGGGCACTTTAGGTCACAAGTAAAGTCAGTCTTACACGAGTGCCATGGCTTTGGGTGTTTGTGCCTGGAAAGTAAAGACATTCTTTCTTTTTGTTTGTTTGCCAAATAATGCTAAATCAACAATAAACTGTTTCGAAAGGAGCAAAAACATGCCATGACTATTTGTAATGAAAATAAATTATAATGTAGCTTTATAATAATATTGTTCAATATAATCTTAAAGTGAAAACCTCTTTCTAGTTAACAGGAAGTTTTCCTATTTCAAGAAAGGAAATTTTACATGGGATGAGAACAAAGATCTTACCAATTTAAAAAATATATATGAAGGTACTTCAAAAAGTTCGTGGAAAAATAGAATTAAAAGATAAAATGAATCTTTCCACGAACTTTTTGAAGTACCCTTGTATATGTGCTGAACTTGGGCAGACAGGAAAACAAGATGTAAAATGTTGAGTTTTCTGCCTTTTCAACCTGAATTCCTCCCACAGCCACATCTAGGCTTTTGTGGATATAGAAAACGTCTAAAGTAATTAATGTGAACTCATGTGTTGATTCGTGAACCAGACCATGGGATTACTGATTGAAAAAATGCAGAATCGGGGATCAGTCTTGGAAATTTTTGACTTCATTTTAATCTTTCTATTGTGAACATCTATTTTATGTTGAAAACTCAGCATATCCTATTTCTTCCAAACAGACACCACGAATAAGTATTTTGTATCTGTTTCTTTTCCTTCAAGGAGAACACAGTTCTTTGCCCATATTTTCTAAACTCTGAGATAAATGCTGACCGAAATTGTTTGGTATGTCTAGGAATGTCCATGGTTCATGCCATTTGGTTGTGTGGCCGAGTCAGCTATGTTAGGTGGATTTTAGCCTCACCCTAAGTGGTTATTGGGGTTGTGGACAATATGTATTGAATTTACATCTTTCATTTATAGGGTAGGGTGTGAATTGTATAGCGATGCTGTTGATTTTGGTTGAGCCCTAGATATTGCTGTGTGCTTTTTCTTTTTCCTCCTTCAACGTGTCATGGAGCCTTAAAAAGTCACCAGCATGCCCTCTCTGTATTTAACCTTTTGGAGGTGCCCTCTTATTGCTGAGCCAGGGTAGTTATATGTAATTGGCCTAAATGGACATAGAGCAACAAGACAGCTAAGGAGGGTAATAGATCCTGCGATTCTGTTCATCTGCATTTTGGGCTGGGTAAACATCTCATAAATTACAACCAGTGTGTGTTTTGTGTGTCTGTGCATTGTGTGTTTGACTGCAGTCAATTGGAAAATTGATACCGACGTGATGCATTGTTATCGACACATGCCTCCTACGTGTGACCTAAAACCACTCCGCATTTCCATTTGTCATGCTCCCCAGTGTGCTCTGGTTCAGAGCAAATTAACTTCCAAATCAAAAAGACACCGAAGCTCTGCAGGAACTGAAGCTAAGCTATTCTACTGGCGTGGGGGTGGGGAGATGGTTTATCATTAGAGGACTCGGACAAGTTGAGAAATCATTCTGTATCTCAGCCAGTTAATTATTGCAGCTTCCCAGCATGTCTGAAAGGACAAACGAGAATAACATCCATAGTGATTATTTTCCCTCATTATTCTGTTCACCTGCTACTTACTGTGAACATTCCAGGAAGGAGAGATTAGCAGAGGCCAACTATAAAAAATCCAGAGTCCCAGAAGCATGCTGCATTTGCCTTTCTGGTTCTGAGTGGTGAGGGTTGGGGCAGGGCTGGTGCTAAACTTTTAGATCTATTTTTAAGCTTTGAGGACAAATTTTATAAATATGAGCTGCTGCTGCTGCTTTTTTAAAAAAATCCTTTTCTTCTCTAAAAATAGTTTTCTGGGGAAAAGTTTGTGAATTGTTTATTAGAGGGAGACTCAGAAATTCAACTGAGCATGTTTCTGTATAAATAAAGAAAAAAATCACCTTGTAGCTACTGTCTGAAAGTAGATGTGACTTCTTGGGAAAGAAACAAGATTTTTTAAAAACAGAAACATAATTGATTATATATATTTATGGGGTACAGAGTTGAATGTCAGTATTTGTGTACAATATGATGATCAAATCAGTGTTACTTAGCATGTTCATCATTACAAAGTGTAATTATTCTTCGTGTTCATTACCCAATTTCTCCCTAACCCCTCTCCATCCCCCTTTCCCACCTCTAGTAGCCATAGCTCTGTTCTCTCTTTCTGAAAGATCAATGTATTATTGTAGTTGTTGTTTCTGTCTTAGTTCCCACTTATGAGTGAGGACATGTGGTATTTCTCTTTCTGGGCCTGGTTTGTTTCACTTAATGTAATTTTCTCCAAGCTCATCCATGTTGCTGCAAATGGCAGAATTTCATTCTTTTTATGGCAGTAGTATTCCATTGTGTATATATACCACACTTTCCTTATCCAGTCTTCCATCAATAGACATTTAGGTTGGTTCCATATCTTGGCTATTGTAAATAGGGCTGCAATGAACATGGGAGTGCAGGTATCCTTTTGACACGATGATTTCCATTCCTTTGGGTATATACCTAGAAGTGGGATTGCTGAATCGTATGGCAGTTCTATCTGTAGTTGTTGGAGAAACCTCCATACTGAGGAACAAGATTTTTGAGATTTAATACCAATATCAGACTGCAGAGGGAAATTTGGAACTTTCCCTTCTGGCCTGCTCTTTTCAGATCCTCAAAATCCTACTCATTTCTTATGACCAAGTTTGCATGTTGTCCCTTTGGTAAAGACATCCCTGATTTCTCCCAGGCAGAATGAATGGCCCCAGCTTCTGTTCTTACTAGTACCTTTAGTCACACTGTCTCTCTTCTAGAATGCTTTCTATCATGATAACTGCTAACATTTACTGTTATGTGCTGTTCTAAGCTCAGTTCATGTATTATTTTATTTTGTTGTCATAACCCTTTGAGTTAGATACTGCCATTATTCTCATTTTAAAGATGAGAACTGTGATAGGCTGAATAATGGCCTTCCAAAAATGTTTACATCCTACTTCCCAGAACCTGTAAATGTTACCTTACATGGCAAAAGCGAATTTGTAGGCGTAATTAAGAATCTTAGGATAGGGAGATTATAATCACAAGGGTCCTTACAAGAGGGAGGCACAGTGGCAGCAAAACTAAATATAGATAAATTGGACTACATTAAAATTAAAAAATTTCTATCAAAGGACACAACAGAGTGAAAAGGCAACCCTACAGAATGGGAGAAAATATTTGCAAATCATATATCTGATAAGAAGTTAATATCCAGAATATATAAAGAACACCTGTAATTCAACAATAATGATAAACAAATAACCCAATTAAAATTGGGCAAAGGACTTAAATAGACAGTTCTCTGAAGAAGATGTACAAGTGGCCAACAAGCATATGGAAAGATGCTCAACATTACTAATCATCAGGGATATGCAAATCAAAACTGTAATAGGATATTATACCCATTAGTATGAATGCTATTAAAAAAATGAAAATAACAAGTGTTGGCAAGGATGTGGAGAAATCGAAATCCCTGTGCACTGTTGGTGGGAATGTAAAATGGTGCAGCCACCATGGAAAACAGTATTCCTCAAAAAATTAGAATAGAATTACCATATGATCCAGCAGTACCACTTCTGGGTATACATATAAAAGAAATGAAAGCAGGGTCTCAGAGAGATATTGTACATCCATGTGCATAGCAGTATTATTCATAATAGCAAAAAGGTGGAAGCAACCCAAATATCTATGCAACAGAATATTATTCTGCCTCAAAAAGGAAATTGTGACACATGCTACAACATGGATGAACCTTGACGACATTATGCTAAGTGAAATAAGCCACACACAAAAGGACAAATACTATATGATTTCACTTACATGAGGTATCTAGAATAGTCAAATTTACAGAGACAAAGTAGAATAGTGGTTGCTGGGGGGAGGGCAATGGGGAGTTATTTAATGGATACAGAGTTTCAGTTTTGCAAGATGAAAAAGTTCTGGCAATTTGTTGCACAGCAGTGGGAATGTATTGAACATTACTGAACTGTGCACATAAAAATGGTTAAGATGGTGTCTTAGTCTGTTTTCTTCTTCCTGGTAATATATAAGGAATGGAATTTTATTTGGTTCACAGTTCTGGAGTCTGGGAAGTCCAAGAGCGTGACACCAGCATCTGGTGAGGGTCATCCTGTGGTGGAAGGTGGAAGGCAGAAGTGAGCGTGTTAGAGAGAGAGAGGAAATCAGGCCAAACTCATTCTTTTCATCAGGAACCCACTCCCAAGATAACAGCATTAATCCCTTCATGAGGGTGAAACCTTTGTGGCCTAATCACTTCTTAAAGGTCCCACCTCTTAATACTGTTACAATGGCATTAAATTTCAACATGAGTTTTGGAGGGGACATTCGAACCATAGAAGATGGTAAATTTTATCTTACGTGTATTTACCACAATAAAAAAAATTTTTTACGGGCCGGCCCGGTGGCGCACTGCTACAGTGTGCCGCTTGGGAGCCTGGCGGCGCTCCCGCTGAGGGTTCGGATCCCACATACAGACCGGCCGCTCACTGGCTGAGCGAGGTGCGGGCGCAACGCCGAGGGTTGCGATCCCGTTGCCGGTCCCGGTCCAGTACGGGCGTGACACTGAGGGTTGCGATCCGTTGCCGGTCACGGAAAAAAAAAAAATTTTTTTTTAAAAAAGGAGACAGGAAGGGCCGGCCCAGTGGCGCACTGGAGAGTGCGCCGCTTGGGAGTGCAGCGGCGCTCCCGCCGAGGGTTCGGATCCCATGTGGAGACCGGTTCCCGCTCACTGGCTGAGCATGGTGCGGGCGCGACACCGAGGATTGCGATCCCGTTACCGGTCAGTAAAAAAGACAAAAAGGAAAAAAAAAAAAAAAGGAGACAGGAAGATCAGAGTTAGCGGCAACCAAAGCAGAGGTCAGAGAGAGAGAGTTTTGAAAATGCTATGCTTCTGGCCTTGCAGATGGAGGAAGGGACCTGAAGCCAAGGAATGCAGGTAACCCCTAGAGGCTGAAAAAGGCAGGGAAACCTTCTCCCTTGCAGCCCCCAGAACAAACGCAGCTCTGCTAACAACACTGTTTTAGCCCAGCGAGACAGTTTCTGGGCTTCTGACCTCCAGAACTGTGAGATACTAATTTTGTTTTAAGTCACCAAATTTTTGGTAATTGTTACAGCAGTGATAAGAAACTACTACAAAGACTATTCAGTCAGAGAGGCTAGTACCTTGTGCAAGGTCACCAAGTGACTGGAATTCTGATTATGAGCTTGCATGTGTGCCCTCTCCACTCAGAGTTCCAGCTCTGCTAGGTGGTGTAACCCTAGAGAGCATCTTGAACCCCTGACATAGTGCCTGACATGTAGTGGGCACTTAACTTTGGCTAGAGGATTGAATGACAATGTACCACAGCCTTTTCTTCTGTTCCCCTGCTGCTCTGTCCTGGAAACCATAGGGTTAAATCTAGGAAAAGGTTTTTAGAAAACACTTCCCTTCCCTGACGTTGTGGTGCTGGTAAGGAATAGTGTCTTTGAGGTTTTAGTGTCACTTGTGGGGGCCTCTGAGTCTTTGTTGCCAGGTCCTATGATAGAGTGGGGGCAGGCATTCTTATAAAACCCAACCAAGGATCAGAGTCAGGGGGAAATGTGGATCCTGTTCTTGGTGGAAGCTGGGCAGTCTGTTTTGAGAAGAAATGACCAAATTTAGTTGTGACCTATCTGTTAACCTGTTTATTAACATTATTTCTCTTTAATCTGTTAAGCTAAATGAAGGCAGATATTTGCAAGCACAGATAAAGAGATTCTATTAGTGGGCAGTTTCCCATTCTGAAATACTTTCTCAGCCCCAAACCCAAGCTTTAGAAACTAGGCTCCCAAAATCAGGTCTTTGTAATTCACATAATGAGTTAGTCTGAGTTGGGCTTCTGGATATTTCTTTTTTCTTTGGGCGGAGGGGACAGGTGGGAAGTGAGAGGTCTTCCAAGAATATGCATCAACCTTTGCTATAAAATTATTAGGAAAAATGGGCATTTTGTTCTTTTAAAATAATATTTGAGTGGAGAAGGCTTTTGCAATCATGTCACAAATCTAAGAAGACCTAAGGAAAAAGATTGATGGATTTTACTACATAAAATTAGAAATTTCTGTAGGGAAAGAAATAGAATTAATAGAGTAAATAGACAAATGACAAACAGGAAAATAATTCTGCCACATATATGACAGACCAAGGGGTAATATGCAGAGAGTTCTTAGAAGTGAAAGGGCAGAGTGCTCTGTAGGAGACTTGACAAAGGATGTGAGCAAGTAGATCACAGAAAAAGAAAGACTAGTGGATGATGGTAAGCATATGAAAAGCTGATGGACCTTAATTTTACTAATTAAAGAAATATAAATTAAATATCATTTCCTATTATCAGACTGGCAAAAATGAAAATGTTTAAAAATAGCCAGAATGGAGAAACCAGCACTCTTTCATGCTGTTAGTGGGAGTATCATCAAGACAAACTGTTTGGAGGCCAATTTTGCATTATATGTTAAAAGGAAGGATGCACCATGGGCCGGCCCGGTGGCGCACTGGAGAGTGCGCCGCTTGGGAGTGTGGCAGTGCTCCCGCCGAGGGTTCAGATCCCATGTGGAGACCAGTTCCCGCTCACTGGCTGAGCGCGGTGTGGGCGCAACACCGAGGGTTGCGATCCTGTTGCTGGTCCCCAGTATGGGCGCGACACCGAGGGTTGCGATCCCGTTACTGGTCAGTAAAAAAGACAAAAAGGAAAAAAAAAAAAAAAAAGGAAGGATGCACCAAATCTTTGACCCAGAAATTTCACTTTAGGGAATTTGTCCCTCAGTTATGTGTATATATGTGCAAAGTTATAGACACAGTGGTGCTCAATGTAGTATTGTTTGTAATCGCAGAAAACTTAGGACACCTGGATGGTTTCATGTGGGTTATAGCTCTGTGGGAAGAGAACTGCCCCCTCCACCCAAGATTAAAATCAGTTACCTGTTTAACCAGCCAACGATACAGAAACTTAGAAAGGGGATGACCTCAGGGCAGGAGCAGGTGAATGTATACAAGGTAAATCCCATGCACCAGTCCCCACCCTCACGTTTCCAGTGGTCTATACAGCAGGGGAGATTTTGCCAGATCTCAGAAACAGCCACGTTGCTGTGCCACAGTCTGTTCTCCATCAGCATTTCAGAAGAGCCAGCAACAGCAACTGACGTGCTTCCATTTATGGTATGGTGACAAACGTGCAGCTTCCCTGGTTCTTGAACCAAACTCCACATCAGCAAAGCCACATTTTTACCTGAGGGAGTAGAAGGCAGAGACAGTGGCCACATGTCCCTGAAGGAGGTCTCTCTGCTTTGATTTTTCATCCTCCCATTTCCTTATGTCCTCCCCCAGCCCCCCACCTCCAGCTCTGATTTAGTGCCCTTTAATGTGGCTGGTTCTGATTGGTCGGACTTCCCTGATTTGAAATCTACTTTCCTGCACCACCAGACCGTCCACTCTGATACCGGTCTATCCTACAGCTGGGTTCTGTGCAGCTGTGAAGACGCGGGGCAGAGCTCTAAATGATGAAGATGCCCAAGATACACTGTGAAATGGGAGAAAGCAAGGTGCAAAACACCACATGTCCACATGTTGTGTGAGTCCATTTGTGTTAAAAACAAGTAGGGACTCCCCCCCCCCCAAACTTCATTAATGGTGGCTAGGGGAGGAGAAAGGGGATTTCACTGGGGAATGGATACACCTTTACCTTTTGCTATATGAAAGTACTTCAAAAAGTTTAGTGGAAAAATAGAATTGAAAATACAGATCTTTCCGTGAACTTTTTGAAGTACCTCCGTGTACCTTTTTTTACTATTTGATTTATTTTTTGGAATGAGCATGTATACCTTTAAAGGTATACACTTTTTGAGTGATTTTATATACATATGTGTATATGGTTTGGAAAGTCATACAGTGCTGTAAGACAGATGAGCAGTCCCTTCTCCCTGTGTCCTTGTCTGTCTTCTAGAAGGCAACTATTCTTCATTTCTAGCTGTTGCTTCTGGTATTTGCTGCTGTACTTCTGAATAATACTCATGCACTGCTATCTCTTGGTTTGTCCATTCTAGACATTATCTGTTAACCATTACGGTATTTGAGGATTTTAACTCACTTTCCACCCCACCCCCCATCCTCCCTATGTGCACATAGCTTGGATTTTGGTTTAATCTATGCTTAACATGCAGCTTCATTCATTAATGTAGCAATGGTGCTATTGAGTACTGAAGCAAGTATATGCTATAATTGATTTCTTCATGCAACTTTTTGTTTTCTTTCTTTTTTTTTTTTGTCTTTTGTCTTTTTCCGTGTCCGGCAACGGATTGCAACCCTCAGTGTTGCCCCCGCACCGGACCAGGGACCGGCAATGGGACCGCAACCCTCGGCGTCGCTCCCGCGCCTCGCTCAACCAGTGAGCGGGAACCGGTCTGTATGTGGGATCCGAACCCTCGGGCGGGAGCGCCGCCATGCTTCCCAAGCGGCGCACTTATCCAGTGCGCCACCGGGCCGGCCAACTTTTTGTTTTCTCTAGAGATAATTCTCTTTCATGTTTGTTGAGTTATCCTAGGACGTCCAAATCTTCTCATACCTTGAACTAAACAGGTTTATAAAATTCCTCTTAATACAGTCGGTCCCTCTCCCTCTGCCTCCTGGAAAAATACCAGAGGCCTCTCAGATCCTTTCAGCCTCCGGCTCTACTCTGAATTGGTTGTACTTTAAACTGCTGCCCAGCTGTCAGCCAGGAAATTCCCATCACCTCTCTCCTATTGACTACTGTAGGTTGTGGATCCCGTATCCTTCTCTTTCCTGATTTGGTGGAATACACCATTCAGTAGCCTTCTGAGAGAGAGAGTGCACGGAAGTCAATTTTTTGAGACTTCTGCAAGACTGACCACACTAAGAGTTGTATAGTAGGACGTTTTTCCCTTTTGATACTCAACTGCACCTCAGCACTTGGCCCCTGACTGTTGGCAGGTGGGGTTCTCCCTCTGGCTGATGAAGCCTGAGGATCCTGGGACCCAGAGGCTGTGCCTTCATTCACAAGATCTCATTTGATCTTCAAAATATTTTAATCTCCCTTTTTACAGCTAACAAAATGGAGCCACCACAGTTAGACCCTCAGCAGTGTCACAGCCAGAACTTGATCTAAGGTGTCAGCTGCCTGGGCCAGGCTGCTGTTTTTCTAAACCCGGCTGTTCCTTACTGGAAAGAGAAATAGTAGTAGCAGGCCCCGAGTGGTAAGTGCCAAATGCACGGTCATGGCTGCAGGGTGTGTCTAATTCTAGGTGCGCATCTGTGTCTGGTTGCTGACAACTGCAGCTCTAGTTAGCCATCCTTCTCTAGAATAATCTTCCATTCTGACTGTGCACATGCCCCTGTGTGTGTATTAGAGAGGGAGAGAGATTGATTTATAGTTGTGCTCCTAGCTCCTTCTGATAATTAAAATGCTCGCCTATCATTTATATAAGCTCAGTATGATTATCTTTATTGCTACAGTATTTGGTTTCAAGCAGTGTAAGAATTTCACCCCCCTCCTCCTACCCTTTCTGCAATGCGAAATGCCTCATTACTTAGGACTTTGCTGCTGATTGTACAGTTTAGCATTTGATCGTTTTGTTAACTGCAGTCAGGTGACCACACACAGGGTAATTAGATTAACCTGCCCCTCCTCTTCTCTACTGAAACAATATAAAATCCAGTATTCTGTTGGCACATGCTTTCCTTAGATTAATGATCTTGGAGTTGCTGTTTGGAAATTTGCATAGCTCCCTACAGCTCTGAGAAATGAAAATGCCCAGCTGTCTAAAAGCTTTAATCAGGAAATGAGCATGAAATGGCATTGTTTTGTCACGGGCTTGCAATAATTTATTCTTGACAGTCAAGTTATCCTGGATAGAAATGTATAGAAACATTCTTTCAACAACCAGTAAATAGGTGCTTTTTTAGTTGGTAAAAATCCAAGAATTTCTTTACTTGGGAGTGGCTTTCAAATCATTGGCCCTCACACTGGTCACTGCTGAAAGTTTATACTGTAGTTATTTTCCTCATCTCTCCTCTTTTAAATGGCAGTTTGTGGAGGTTGGCCTTTTGGAGGAAAAGAACAATGTCAGGGGGCTTATAAATGGGGGCTCAGCCATGGGACTGCCCGGGTCAGCCCTCACTCAGCCACTTTTTGCCTGTGTTCTTGACCCCTCTTGGGACCCGCTTTCCCCATCTATCAAATAGAAATGATAATGGCCCCTACCCTTACTGTGGTCGTGAGATTTAAATGTTATTCCATGTACACCCTTAGAACAATACCTTGTTCGTAGTATACTCTTCATAATTGCAAGCTAATTCCATATTTTTTAGAAGAACTAGGGAAATGAAGACTATATTCAGCTTTTTTAATATATAAAAGATCCTAGTACATTTGCATTTTCTTCATTAGATTATTAGTTTTAGAAGCAACTGTGATTATAAAAGTTAACCTTGAGTTAGACACACGTGCTGCTTTCATTTATATCTGGCACACATAAGAAGGATAGAGCTGATGAGAATGGAAAATTACCCTTAAGATAGACTTAAGGACCCATATCACAGCCCAGTGGGGTGACAGCTGTGACAGGGATTCCAACAAGGGGCCACAGGAGCACAGGCTCTTCCTCATCATCAAGCTGTTGAAAAGATAGCAGAAATGGCTGTTGGACTTTAGACATCACTTCCTCTTTTTTTTTTTTTCTTCCAAGAGCAAGCTTTTTACCTAGAATGCGATCCAATGGTTCCTGTGTTTGGGGGACTGCTTCAAATCAGTAGGTATGATGTTATAAGAAATATTTTAAAATTTTTCCAAAAGAGACTGTGATGGGGGAAAAGTGCCCATCCCTTAGGAAACTCAATATGAAATTGTGTAATTAACATTTTGGAATGTGATTAACCAATCCCAAGCTGTTTAGCTTCTGTTACTTGCACTCTGGGCACCAAAGAGAACTGGATGCTACCCATGATAAAACTATAAGATTTAATATTGCCTCTTTATAGGTATTTTGTTTTTCTTGATTGTCATGTAATTATACATGTACTTGCATTTCAAGAATCTTGAATTTTATATCATATAATTGAAAAAACAATTGGTTATTGGACCAGGCATGATCTTCCCCACAGCTTAGCTTTCCTGTCTTCCCTGCTTGGTGAAATATATGGACTGAATAGCTTCCTATAAAACTTTGTATATATTACCATACACTGTTGTCACCGTGACCAGTAGCATTGGGATCTTCAAAACTAGTAGTAGAAATGATATAGCCAAACTCATTGTGGGGCAGTGTCAGCTTCTTTCTTGTTTGCAAAAAAGGAGCAGTCAATAGTCTAATGATTGGGAAACAGTAAACATATGTCAGTTATTTAATTTTTAAATTAAAAATTTTAATGGCTAACGCAGGCACAAGGTACTAGTTAAAGGGGACAACATATATGCTTTCCCTTTCCCTCAGCCATCCTGCTCCCCTCCCTGGAGACAACCTCAGTTAGCAGTTTGTTGTGTGTGGCTTCTGAATTGTACGTTGAGAAATGCACACAAATGCCAGCATACATCATTACGCTTTTTTACCTAGCAGTGTGTCTTGGCAATCGTTCTTATTGGTACACGTGGCCTGGCCTCATTCTTGTAGAGTTGCATGGATGCATTTGTGGTCATTCATCACCAGTTCTCTACTGACACACATTTAGGTTCTTTCAGTTTTTTTGCTAATTTAAATGATACCAATAACGATTAATCTTGTACATGTGCTGTTTTGCACATGTGCAAGTACATTTGTAGTTTAAATTCTTAGAGGTGGAAATACTGAGTCAAAAGGTGTAGGCATTTAAATATTTTTCCTTTTTATTTATTTATTTTATTATACATACACGTGGGGTACAACGTTGATTTTCAGTAATTGTGTACAATGTGTAAAGGTTAGATCAGTATAGTTAGCTTATTCATCATTACAATACGCAGTCATTTGTGTTGGTTGACCAGTTCCTCATTAACTATTTAAATTTTTGATAGATAAATGCCACATTGCTTCCTGCAGAGGTTGTACCAGTTTATATGTCAAGTTATACTCTCATTAGAAAGTATGAGAGGCTCGTTTTTCCTACACTCTTGCCTACATATTATCAATTTTTTAATTGTTGCCAATCTAACAAATAAAAATATATCATTAGGACTGGCCAATTAGCTCAGTTGGTTAGAGCGTGGTGCTGATAACACCAAGGTTCAGGGTTCCATCCCTCTACCAGCCAGCCACCAAGAAAAAAAGAATCTCATTGTAATTAAAAAAATCATGTATATCCCTCTCTAGACTGTGAAATTCTGGAGAGTTTTGTACTTGCTGTTCCTTAAACACCCATTCTTTGAGTGAAAACCAGCTGTGTGCCAGGCACTGTGCCACATGCTGTGAAAACAGAGACAGTATTCTGAGAAAGCCAGGCTCTAGTGTGAGGACACATGTAAACATTATTACAATGCCACGGTAAATGCTACAGCTCTAGGTCTGAGGAAATGGCTAGAACCATACAGGAGCCTTCTGTGTACTGAGCACTGGACAGGTATTGTTGAGTGAATCCCACTGTCATTTGTATTTCTCTTATAAGTGTGGTTGAGCATATTTTTATATGTTTGAGTCACTTTTTTTTCTGTTTTTCTATGAACTGTCATTTGCTATTTTTTGTTGGGTTATTGATCTTTTTCGCTGATACTTTTTAGAAGAAGCTCTCTCTATATATCAGGCAATGTTTCTCCAGTTTGCCTTTTGTCTTTGAGGAATTGTGTGTGTGTGTGTGTGTGTGTGTGTGTGTTTTGTTTTTTTGTTTTTTGCTATGTGGTATTTATAGTTTTCTGCAGTTCATCAGCCTTTTCTTTTGTGGCTTCTGGATTCTGTGTCAGAGGGTCAAATTGTCTTTCCCACTCAGAGATTGTAAAAACATTTTGTCATGTTTTCTTCTAGTGCTTTTAAGGTTTAATCTTTAAATGAATACATTCATTTTAAATGTCTAATATTTGCAGTCAAATAAAAAAATAAGTATTGCTTTTTTTTTTAAGTAAGGGACTGCATGAATTTTCTTACTGGATCATCTCCTTCCTATCACTTTTAAGCCTGATCTGCTTCTTGTGAGGTGAGAAGCTGATGGTGATCCAGTGAATCCCAGTTGTATCTTTATAGGGATGATCCAGATCTCCAGGTTGCCGCAGCTTTGGGTTGAAGAGAAAATATTCCCCCTCATTTGTAGATAATCATCTTGCCGGTAACACTCTACTGAATTGGCCATTTGTTTGACAAATACTTGTTAAGTACCTGCTAAAGCATGTCCAAACAACTGGTTGGTATTGACACTTTTTGATCTAGTGATAATAATCTAGATGTTTAGCAGGACATGGGCAAACATAGAGGCATTGACTGTCATGCAGGTAATTGCGTTGTACATCAGGAAGCAACATTATCTGTTCAGGACGCAAAGGTGGCTGTTCTCATCTTCGTCCACTCTTAGCACTTGCTGTGCTCTTTGCAGTGCAGTGTTCATTTCCGCCCTGTAGGTCAAGATCTTCTTGCTCTTCTTCTCGTGCTCTTGTTATTTTCCTGCTTGTGTTATCAGTGATTCTTGGGTGATAATACTGCAAATATATGATTTTGCAAATACCTGTATGCAGTTGAAGTTACATTTTTAAAAAATTTCCTTGTTAGCTTAGAGCTGAAAATGTCATCAGTATATCTATGATTATATGTCAAAGCACTTTTCTAAGTGGCAGCATATTTTGTAAATACAAGGGAGCTGTTGTAGTGGGAGATATCAATGCAGATTCACTATGTAATTTTTAGGGGAAATTATAAACTATTTCAAGTATGTAATAGATACCAGTGTGCCCACCACTCTGCTTTATCAGATCCTCATATTTTGCCATATTTACTTTATATGTGTGTGTGTGTGTATGTGTATGTCTGTGTGTGTGTGTGTGTGTGTGTGTACGTGTACCCATACATACACATATTTCCCCCTTTACAATTTTCTCTAATGAAATCGGTGCAGTTTGTGGTTCAACAGCATGGGTGTTTTCTTTTACTGTGGTAATCAGATATATTTTTTAAAGAAACAGAATCATATCAATACAGCCAAAGCTCCCCCTGTACTCTATATTGCTTTCCGAATACTTGCTGGGTCTTCCCACGTGTCTGAGACAGACTACCTTTTGTGAAGAGTGCCAAAGCTGGGAAAGCACAGTCTCTTCATGCAGGGAACACGCTTATGAGGTGGCTGCTCCTTAACCTTGCCTTTTGGGGGTGGGGGTGAGAGGGAAGATACCACGTGTGTGGGGGAGCAGTGTGTTATATCTAGGATTATGTATCTATTCAACACTCTCTTGATCAGTAGATATGGTGTAAGGGTTTGTTTTTAGTGATTTGCTTTGATCTCTTGCCAGTGGTAATTTTGCAAAATGGTTTTCTGTAAACTAGTAGGGCACATCTGTGATCCCACAGCCACGTCTGGCTCTAAAGGAAGCCTTTCCTCCAGAAAGCAGTAGAGCAGGATTGAGCAGAGGCAAACAACAATGCCTGTTTCCCCTGCCCTGCTTCTACCCTGAACCCAGGGGACCCTGCCCTGCCTCAGCAATGCAGAGGGAAGTCTCAGGACCCGCACTCCGGGCAGGTCAGGGTGGCGCCGAGCTCCCCCTGGTGTTCGTGGCACCAGCCTGCTCCCGTGCACTCATACTATTGGTGACAGGAGAGAAGGAAATATTGCAAGATCAGAGGAAAGCAGCAGAGGCGGAGAGACATCCATTTAGCTGATTGTGTAAATGAGTTGAGATACCTTGGCTCACCCACTTGATAGGGTACATCTGGCACATTCGAACCATCCATCCCCTTAATGTCGATCCCAGGAAACTTTCCATTGCCTGAGATGAACATTAAAGTACCCAAGCACTAGCTTTTCATGTTTTTGACCTTCTAGGGCAGAATAGTAGCACATTTAAATTTAAAAGAATCTGTCTTCCAGTTTAACCATTTATGTTGTTCTTTTAAATTAAAATACCATACAATAAGTGCAGAGGTCTTAGAAGTACAGTTCAATGAATTTTTTGGTATGTGTACACCTGTGTAACCATCAGGCCAAATTATAGAACATTTTCATCCTCCCAGCAGGCCCCTTCATCCCCCTCCCCCCCCTCAGTACCTCCCTAGGGGTCACTGCTATTCTGAGATCTCCCACCAGTGATTAGTTTTGCCTGTTACTGAGCTGCGCATAAATGGAATCATACAGTATGTAATCTTTCGTGTCTGGCTTCTTTCACTCAACATTATGACTGTGAAGTTTATCTGTGTTATGTGTAGCTCTTTTTTTTAATAGCACTTACTATTTAATAAGGATAGTAAGTAATCAAATTGTATACTATTCTCCAGTTCACTATTTGATCCTGAAGACATCTCTGTGGTGGCACATTTAGCACTAGACTTCTTATACAGGTGATAAAAGAGTTGCTTTAAGTATTGCCCCCAAGGTCACACACCTAATAAATGATGCCAGGACTAATTTTTCTGAATCATAGCATCAATCTTTCCATTCACTGTGAAGTCTGTGCCCTAACCTGTGGTGGAAGGTTGGTGGAAGACATAAAGGGTGGGGGGGAGGAAGGTGCCCCCAAAATGGACTTTCATTGGTGTTTTACTATGTAGCGTTTTGGTTGGAGAATGACCAATTAACTTAAAGAAGTTAAGATTCAACCCAGTATCATACGTAATGGATGGGGAGGAAGAGAGGTAGCTGACTTGACCCAGGAGCCAGCCATATCCAGGCAACTTAGTTCATCAGAAAGCAGACTATCCTCATTTAGCTCCTAGTTGAATGCAAATCATGTGTTTGCCCAGCAAGGCTGCTGTTTGCAGGCCACTAAATGTGTCATGGGGCATCTTTGCTACATTGGCATTATTGGGGCTTTTTGGCCTCTGAATGTGGGTGAGCCATCTTGGACCTCCATTCAGTATGATGCCTTTGGGAAGCAGGAATGGTGTGAGGAGTTCTCCTCCTTCTCTCAGTTGGCCTTTGTGACACAGCTCAAGTGTTGTTGTAGCATTAATAGCTTATCGATGGCCTTAGTTTTACTGAACATGCTGAGTTTCCATTGTTAAGGCATCAGATTTGAAATAAGGGGAAACTGGATTTCCTTTGCCTGCTAGAGAGGTTTGCTGATGCCCTGTGTATTCTGTGCTGTGTGTAAGCTGTACATGTGTTGCTGATTTATACACGTGGGCATGTATTATGAATTTCCATAAGCCCTCATGTCCCACAATTCTGGCCCCAGATGTGGCCTCTACCTCTGATACAGTAGGACCCAGGTTATTATCAGATAGTTATAAAAACATGGACCTGGTAGTCAGAAAGCTGAGATATAGGGTTTGGAGGTTAGGGACCCCCATCCCAGAAAATCTAGAGTCCTGCTGACCTGGATCAGAACCTCGGAGAGCTCCAGGTATGCTCCAGGTGCACAGCTACTGGTAGCTGTACGCAAGCAAGAGTTGCTCCAGTGCCAAGTCCACCGTCCTCTGCAGGAAGGAGCTCTTTTATGTGGATGATAAGGGACTTAAGGCTTTGGGCCTCAATACTCTTGGGCTTATGGGTAAAGTGGTACATTACATTTTTTAAGCATGGAGGGAAGCTAAGGTTCCTACTGGAGCCATAGGCTGAGTGGTTTTGACTCTCTGTCCTATAGTCATGACACTGGCTCTTCTTGGGAGGTGAGATGTAGCAGAAGAGCTCTGCCTAGAAGGCCTAGAGTTTGGTCCCATGGCTGGCTCTGCCCCTAACTAGCTTCGTGGCCTTTGTCTGGTCTTGTGTCCTCTCTCACTGAGTCTCACTATTCTTATGTGTACAAATATGTGTCTGGCAAAATCAGTTTTTTTATTTGCTCACAGCATTATTGTGAAGAGCAAGTGAAAAATAATCTGCTAAAGAACTTTAATTTATGCAAGATAAGCATTTTCCAGTGTAAGGTTGTATAATTGTTAGCATCATCGCCTATTTTTAGAGCCCACTGATAGGAGTCCATGGCATCAGAAGTCTGCGGCCATAAGGTGTTGTCCACTAAGTGCAACCTCCCCAACTTGTATTTGCATGGTAATTGGTACCATGGGGTCAGCATGCATGTCAGATATTTTTAGCCAGGAGCAAGTACACAGGGACTTGTGGCTTGCTGTGCAATTTGAAAGGTTTTTGAATGAAGGAGCTTGTCCTGTAGTCTTTTGGAAGGAAGTGGAGATTTCAGTAGGGGAATGACAAGAGCATGCATTTGTTTTAGAAGTGTCCCTTGTGGCAGTGCAGAAGCTGAACTGGGAGGGGAGAGACTGGAGATAGGGAGACATTATTATAATCCAGGCAGGACTCCAGGGAGAGTGGTGAACAGGGGATCTCTGAAAGTAGGCAGGTTGGGTTTCAATTCTGACTTCTACCTGTTTGACCTTGGGCAAGTTTCTTTAGCTTTCTGTGTCTTGGCGTATCTGTGAATAGGGCTAGTGTGCAGACTAAAAGTTGCAATCCAGGTGAAGCTCTCAGAGCAGGGTTTGACACGTGGTAAGCACTGAAATCTGCTAACCATGTGGGTTTTTTTCTCATTTTTTTATTGTGGTAATATATATAACATAAAAGTTGCCATTTAAACAATTTTAAGTGTGCAGTCAGTGGCATTGATTACATTCACAATGTTGTACAGCCATCACTATCTATTTCCAAAACTTTTTCATCACTGTAAACAGAAATTCTGTAACTATTAAATAGTAACTTCTCATTTCCTCTCTCCCCCCACTCCCAGGTCAACTTTCATCTACTTTCTGTCTCTATGAGTTTGCCTATTCTAGATATTTCATATAAGTGGAGTCACACAATATTTGTCCTTTTGTGTATGGCTTATTTCACTTAGTATGTTTTCTAGGCTCGTCCATGTTGTAGCATGTGTCAGAACTTTACCCATATTTCTTTTTTTCTTTTTGTTTTTACTTTCTTCTCCCCTCTTCCTTCTCCCCTCTCCCCTCCTTTCTCCTTTCCTGTGTCTGGCCGGTACAGGGATCCTAACCCATGACCTTGGTGTCATCAACACCATGCTCTAACCAAGTGAGCTAATTGGTCAGCCCCCGTATTTCTTTTTGAAGCTGAATAATCCATTGTATAGATACAGGACATTTTGTTATTCATCTGTTGATGGACACTTGGGTTGTTTCCACCTTTTGCCTTTTGTGTATAATGCTGCAGTAAACATTGGCATTTAAGTATCTGTTTGAGTCCCTGCTTTCAATTCTTTTGGGTATATATCTAGGAGTGGGATTATTTGGTCATATGGTAGTTTTATGTTTAATGTTTGGGGGACTGCCATACTGTTTTCCACAGTGGTGCCACTATTTTACAGTCCCACTAGCAATGTACAAGGGTTCCAGTTTCTCCATATCCTCATCAATACCTGTTTTCTGTCTTTTTAAATTCTAGCCCATCCTAGTGGGTATGAAGGGGTATCTCATTGTGGTTTTGATTTGCATTTCCCTAATAACTAATGATGTTGAGCATCTTGTCATGTGCCTATTGGCCATTATTTTCTTTGGAGAATGTCTGTTAAAGTCCTTGGCTTGGTGTTTATGTTTTTAAGGCAATAAAGGAGGAATGGAAAGAAACAGAGATTCAGGAAGTAGATACAGGCAGACTGGGTGACTGGTTAGATGGGAGGGGGGGGGTTAGTGCTGAGTTTTCCAGCCTGGGTAAGTGGGTAGACGATGGGGGGTCAAACAAGACAGGTTCCCCTCCCTTGGGAGAAGGGGCATGTTGGAGGGAAGGTGTTGGCTTTGGGTAGGGCTGCATTGAGCCTGGTGTTGTCCAGGTGGGGAGCCCACAGAAGTCATTGCCATGTCCATGTGTCTGTCTGGTTTCTTTGAAAAAATGCAGGGCGTATTTTAAGTTTTATCTGCTCCCTGCTTCCACGTAAGAGGCAACTTAAGTTCTCTCACCATTCGGCTTCTCTGTCCAGCAAATGCAAGCAATTACTGGGGAAACGATGGCATCTGGGGTTTCTGGGTCAGCCTTTCTCCTGGTGCTGGCTTCTCAGCCCTTAAGCACCTGCTCTCACTCCGATCAGTCCTTTCCAGGCAGCTGCTCACGGTGTGCTGCTCTGAAGCATTGGGGTGTGAGCCTTCTTGAGAATCATGGCTTCTGATGTTCTCCAGTGACCACCGTAGCCTCACCCCAGCCTTCCCTGACTGCGCCATTAACAGCTAGCGCTAAGCAAACACTTGCCATGTAGCCCCCAACCCCCTGACTTTCTCTGAAGTGCTCCTCAGCAAAGCCAGATGTTGTGTTGCTGCATCGCGTTGTGTCTAGGTGGGGAGTTTATTTATGCACAGTCATAGCCACACTGCAACAGAAAATGAGGTTTGAGCAATTGTGCCTCCCCCAAAGAAACAACCATTGGGGAAATGAGCCCCCTTGGTGGCTGTTGTCTTCACTTCCAGGACCATAGCAGGCTGGCAGGCATCCCCTAGAAAGCATCCCATCATGTGGCCCAGGCAGGCAGTGTTTGCAGATTGTCCCCTGATGCCATCTGCCCGTGAGGCTCCAGGAACCCCCAGCAACTGCTGTTCTAGCACGTGCTGGGGCTGCTGAGGTGGATGTCCATGTGCGCACACACAGACACAGACACAGACACAGACACACACACACACACACACACAGCTTCATGTAGGGCACTGAGGTACCAGTGTTGGCCTGGGGCTAAGCTTTGCCTAATTAGGCCTCTGGGACACCAGCTGAAACTCTCAACCCAGCAAAGCGCCAGCCCCAGTGGCTGGTTTCCGGTGGGGCCTGGGTGAGAGAGGAAGAGAGGGTGAGGCTGTTGTGAACAGAGCCAGCAGCTGGGGAATTGGATATGGTAACCAACATACACTCGGGTGTGGAGGCAGCTGCGGGGCAGTGGCAATGTTCAGACATGCTGTTGTTTTCCTTCCATCTGTGCCCTCTGTGCAGGCCTAATCATGGACCCTACCTAATGTACCATCTTCATGTCCATTGCATAGAAGAAACCCAGCCCCATTTTTCCCCCCACGCTCTTTCTGAAGAACACATCCCTCACCCTTGAGCCCTTGCTGCCATTCAACCATGCTTTAGGTCTAGTCCCTGAGCTTTCACTTTTTCCCAAGTTCATGTGATCGTGGGTTCAGACAAGCCTAGAAACCCCTTGCTCCTTACAAGAGTGCTGGTGTACAGACCTGCACTTTGTGAGTTGCTAGTCATCATTTGGGGCTATTAATGCTTCTGAAAAGAATTATGTAAATTATTAAAGTAATTCGAAATAATTATATCAGCTATCAGGTTTTAAAAATCCAGATCTTAATAGAGCTTTGATAAGGGGTTGACAAACCTTTTCTGTAAAGGGCCAGATACTTTTGGCTTTGATCTCTGTTGCAACTAGTCAGCTCTGCTGTTGGAGCATTAAAGCAGCTGTCCACAATACTTACACGCATGGACAGGGTTGTGTTCTAATGAAACTTTCTTTACCAAAATGGGTGGTGTGCTGTAGTTTGCTGACCCCTGGCCTAGAATGATAGTCTTTATTTTTAGTCTGTCATCCTTATTTTTTTTCTATCAAGAGTTGAAAAGCCAGAGGAACTTGATGACTGTAAATGAATTTAAATCATCTTCTTTTGGGTTTCGCATAATTGTGAGCACAATGGTGATTTGGGAATATACTTCTCTAATCCCTTGTTGCAAAGAATAGAAATCAGAAGGTTTATTAAGGGGTGAATCTGCTTGGCCAAAGCTTGTCATTGTTCAAAAAGTAGAACAGGCTGTCACTTAGAGGTGTATGGTAGCTTTTATCACTCATTCTCTTTATGGTCACATGGGATGGCCATAGTCACATAAGGTCCCCTCCTCATACTGGACATTATTCCATTTTATAGGACCAAGTGCTTCTCCAGTATGTGTAAGGAAAAAACTACAAAAATATAGGAAATGGTGTTTTTAAAACATCATGTTATGCTGAGTTGGCATCACTATAGTTCATTTCCAGAAAGATGAAGCTTAAGATGGTCAAAGAGGCATCCTAGAATTTCAAACTACAGTATTGTTTTCCTTTTATCTGTCCTTACAGGAAATAAAGAAGGAGATGAAGAAAGACCCTCTCTCCAACAAAGCTCCAGAAAAGCCCATGCACGAAGTGCCCAGTGGAAACTCTTTGCTGTCTTCTGAAACAATTTTAAGAACCAATAAGAGAGGTATGGAAAAGGAGAAAGAGCCCCCCTGCCCCTACACAAGCAGCAACTGGAAAATTCTAGGTGAACTGTGTCAAATTTTGCATTGCTGAAAAATTGAATGGAGTTTGCCCTTTTGGTTTTTGTTATAAATTTTGGATGCATGTACACACACACAGAGACACACAGAACAAGTAACTATGTAGTAACTGGAATAAAGGGAACTAATAACAAAAATTTTTTTTTTTGACAATGGGAAAGCAGATTAAATTTGTAATGATGACTTTTCTAGGGTTTTAACTTTCATTTTCATAACTTTTTATGCACAGAAGGTGAATTTAGAGACTGTTGTGGTGCAGGCCTGAGCTGTGTGTGTCTGACCACATTCACCTTTTAATTTAAGGCAGATTTTATCAGGATCTTTCTCTAACTCCTGGGCTCCCTAACGCAGACTCTGTGTCTGGATTTATGAAGCAGAATGTGCAAAGATACTCATACAGCTAATACATCCATCTGACTAGGATGTAACAATCTAATCTCGTTTTCCCTCTTTTGAGACTTGGAGGCAAATTTTCAGGTATCAGCTTGTTGGAGTTTGGTTTTCTCCCCCAGCCCCTCTTAGTGATCATTGTTGTTTGAAATGATGTGAGAGGGAATATAAGACCGCAGAGATGACCCTCAGTTTTATTCTGTGGGCACACTGGGTTCCCTCGGTTTTTCCTGACCATGGATGAGGCAGGGCATGTGGTAAGCGCACCCGCCTGTAGGTTAGCGTTCAGCTGCTGGCTGTTCAAGGGCTTATTACTTCCTTAAAGAGAAACAGAGAGCTGCTAGAAAGCAGGGGCAGGAAGTGTATTACCAAAGGGTTCCATTAACAAGAAAAAAAGAAGGCAAGTTTACATAACCATGGGGAAGAACAGCTAATCTTTCATAAAATTTAGACAGCATAAGAATGTGTCCAATAAACTGCCCATTGATCATAGAGCTGGAAACATTAGCTTTGTGTCTCTCTTCCTTCCTGTCTCTTCCTCTACCTCCTCCAGCTGCCCTGGGTTACATTTCCTTTTCTGAATTATTCAGATGAGATATTGGCTGGAGGCCCACATTGGTTAGAAGCTATAGGATTTTTTTTTTTTTTTTAAATCCCATCCTACCAAAGCAGGGGATTCCCCATTTTAAGAATTAAGCGTACTTTGCTGTAAAACTAGTCTTCCTGAAAAGTACCTCCTGTGTTCTTGCAAATAAGTTCCCAGATTCCCGAGAACCTGCGATTACAGGCTTTAGAGAGCTAGAGTTCACAGCATCTTCTTTCTGCATTTCCAAACCACTCTGGCTGGCGTGGGCTCTCCCGCCCCTCAACTGCGGGCCCCACAACTGTGTACACGATGACCAGCGGCCAGGCCTCTCCGGCCAGCCCCGTTCTTGTATAGTTGCTAAGAGATTTAAGGTAATTAATTTAACAAGAGAAGGAATTAATTAAGGTAAGGAATTAAGGTAATTATCTGGATGAGTTCAGTAAAATTACCTGAGAACTTTAAATCAACGAAGGAATAGAACTTTTCAGATAACTGTCTCTGTAAAGAGACTGAAAATCTGGCCTTTGAGTTCCCCAATGGAATTTTTCATTCACCGAAAAATGGAATTAAAAGGGGTAGCTTTTACTGACTTATGTTTCTTTTTTTAAGCCTTCTACCTTAGGCCTGCAGCCTGGTTATGAGCAATCTCTTACTCTTAGGCATTTTGTATACTGCATGTGCCAGCAGCCATGAGGTTTGAGTACATGGAGGCATTCTGTAAATATGAAGCACATTACAACCCATCTTCATTCTGTCCCAGGCTTCACACTGACCTCCTGGGTCACCTGGGCCAAACATTAATTTCCACTGAAGGGGAAGCATTGTGTACCAGGACCAGGGCTGCCTTCGGCCCTCCCCCACCCATCACGACTAACAGTATTCCCCTACTCCTTATAATCAACAGCAGGGGGAGATTGATTGGCCTTGTCAGGCCAGATAAATAGTTCATTGTACTGATCTCAAAAGCTACATTTTTTCCCACCCCAAATCAATGAAAAAACACTCTTTTTTTCTTTAAGACAAGGATCAGAGGCGAAATCTGTGGGATGATTCTAGTTACTTGTAAACAGTTCCATCCAACTAATTTTTAAAGTTTTATGAGTTATCGTAAATGACTGAAGTCTCCCCCTCCCCTTTGTTTCCATCAAGCTTTGTCCCTAGAAACCTTTTAGATGTTTTGGTCTATTACTGTTGTATGGCTGTTAGGGAGGGAAGTTACTTTCAGGGTTTCTTAACAGCCTGCTTTGATTCACTAACATGGGATCTTTATTAGAGTATATGAGTCCACCTTGTGATTCAGCCTTGGACCCTGTGAGAATTTAATAGAATTAACAAAAGTTTTTTGCCTTCAACTTTATCAAAGATGAGATGACTGTTTTCCTTATATGGGCCTTAAAATTCAATACAGGCTTGGAATTGGTTTAATAAAGATTGAAGTCTATTTCTATTATGAGTCTGAAATTAAACCACTTCATTGGGTCTTGAACTTGAGATAGACTTCGCCCCACAGCCATTTCTTTTGCATTTTGTGACATGCTGCACTTTGTAGCAGTTGTAAACAGATTGTAGAAACTCATAGTCTGGGATGAACTCACTCTCCCCAGATACCTATGTAAGGTCAGAAGGTACCTTCGGCTTGAAGGAAGCTATTCATTCATAGCCTTGAGAAAAGGCCAGAACTGTGGAAACATTAGTTTGGGGACTGATTAGTTTCAGTTTTCAGCTTTAACTTTTGTAAATTTCTACAGAGTTGATTTAGGGGGTTACTGGAATGACTCCATGTTTTTTAATTATTATTATTTGGAAAGAGGATGTGAAATTGAGAGAGAAAGCATGACTTCCCAGTTGGCTTGGCATGGTAGCCATGGGCTGTGCATTCTGGGCACTAAACCTCAGGGGCAGCTGTGCCCATTCCCACCTCTGGCCATTTCTCTGGTCTTTACCTGAGGCTCAATGAAGGAACTTCCTGTTTGAAACAAGTATTTCCCAAGGAATAAGTCATTTTTCATTTAAACTTGTAGCGTGGATATTGTATATTCTAAAGTTATCCCAGACTCCAGTATGTTGAAAAACTGCAGCCTTAAACTATGAAAACTTGCCTTGGACTCAAATGTCATTCTCATGACTCAAACAGAAAAGAATTGTCTGTTTTCTTCTGAGGATGATTTATTCTTTTGTGTCTTCTACCATTAAACCCATATGGGAGAATGATGAGCCCTCCTAAATTGGAACATTGATATATAGAAGAATTTTTAAAACAAGCGTTTAAACCTCAAGCTTAGAAGCAAAAAGGAATACAGTGGAAGTTTTAACAGATAATAGCAAATACTCTAATATGTTCTTGAAAATGAGCAGTAGATTTTGTCCATTTGAATATAGACTCTTTTCTACTTGAATTAAAAATGAAATAAAAAATCATTTGGTTTCAGCCTTAGAAGGATTTCCGGACTAACTTTATCCATGTGATCAGTTAAGTACCCAGGCTGTAGTCAGTACCCTGCTGGCCCGTGTGAGGACCACGTGTGAGGCTCTGTTCCAGGTCTCTAGCTCGCATGGGTAGCAGACCACATGGGGAGGTGGCATCACTGTGTCTCTCTGAACTCCTGAAGCCTGTAATGTGGACATTGTTCCTTCCTCACCTTTTAGTGGATACCAATGAACATTCAACAGCATGTGTTTACTAGATGCCTACTATGTGCCTGGCCCTGGGCTTGGGCAGGTATAAAGACTAGCAAAACACCAGCCAGTCCTGCCTGCAAGCAATTCCAGTCTGGTATGTCACTTGAGAAATGTTGAGAAAGTGCTGCAGATTTCTCATATTTTTTTTATGGCAAGGTGGGGGTATGTCTCTTATTTACTTCTGTCATTCTGAATGTGAAGCCACTCCATGGGTTTCTGGTTGGCTTTATATGTCCTTGTTTCTATTTCCAGTTTATCATGAATTCAGTGTTTGGTAAGTCTCTATTGTATTTTGCACATTTATTATTCTTTGCTATTGTTATTATTATTGTTATGCTGTCCTGATATAAGATGTATTTTATAATCATCTTTTTAAGTCGCTCTGCTACTTTGGCATCTGCCTTCCGAAAGATAAACTGCTTTTACCATCTTTATTTAAGGTTTGTTATGCATTTGCATTTTACTGCCCCTTCCAGAGATTAATGATGAAAGATCTGATCTGACAGTTTAAAAGACAGTATTTGTGACAAGTCTAGCTCTGATGCTACAAGGCGAGATCTGCTGTCTCACGTGATGCTCACATTAAGATGGGGGAGGGTTGCTCTTGGAATTGGTATGTGGGGATGCATTCAATTGTAGAACATTGCTCTGTGGTTTCATTTTGGTGCATTTGGTCCTTCAGACAGGTTTGATTCACATGTTTTCCTTAACAGAGGGACCAACAGCTTCTCTGCCTCTGGTGACACACTGTTGCTTTAAAAGTCAGTGCAGACTTTCACTTTGTGTGTGGATGGGTAATACACACATGCTCTTCCACATTAACATGGGCCTTGTGTTTGCCACATGGAAGGGCTCTCCATTTTGGTCTGCTGCCTGTAGCTGTCAGAAGAATTTTACTTCATGTTTATCTTTCTTTTCGTCATAGTTGTAGAACTAGTCATTCCAATCCCTAAACAGATCTGACCAAGTGATCTCCCTTCCTTTTCCCCTTTCCCTGAAGGGGAAACCTTTTTTCAAGCCTTCATTTCTTTGGCATTTACTTGGCTGCAGGGAATACCATGTGGTATTCCTGAGGTATCTGTTGGACTGGTTCGTGAGAACTTGGGTGAGGGTGTGAGTGTGTGTATGTGTGTGCAAACACACACATGCTGGCATGGGATGCTCATCATGGCTACAAGGCAGTGGCATGGATCTTTTTTTGGGTGGTGGGGGGCGGTGGTGGCTGGCCTGTACGGGGTTCCAAATCCTTGACCTTGGTATTGTAACACACGTGCTCTAACCAACTGAGCTAACAGGTCAGCCCCAGTGTCATGGAACTTGATAGGCTGGGGGCTCTTTGTTGGAAATGAAACTATAAACAAAGGATGGAAAAAAGTGTATTCCTAAATAAGAAAATGTCAACTGTGCTTTGGTTTTCCAGTGGTTTGTTGTTTAAGGTACATATAAGATCTGGGGATTTGTTTGTAGAAACGAGACTTTATTTTTCTTTCAAATTTCCTTTTGGATAAATAAATGTGAATTCCCCCTGGTTAACAAGGAATCTGAAAATGTGGCATTTTGGGTCACATTTTCTTTGGGTTATCAAATCACCTGTCAGTTTTACCTAAGGAGCTGGCTTTTCTGGACTGATAGAAGAGTAGGAGTTAACAGAAGGCGTTACTGTGTTGAAGCTCTTGGCTGTCACCTGAGCTGGTCTTTCCCAGGGGAGTGAATAGTCATTCAATAATATGTACATCTGTGTGAATGTATCTGTATATGCATCTACAGTCTTTTTTCCGGTGGGCCTTCATTCTCAAAAGCTTGAGAGTAAAGAACCTTTACAGTAAAGAGCCTTTTCTACTAACAATCCCTAGCTGCTTTTTTTTAATTTTAATTTTAATTTTTATTTTTTTTGTCTTTTTTCGTGACCGGCAACGGATCGCAACCCTCAGTGTCGCGCCCGTACCGGACCGGGACCAGCAACGGGATCGCAACCCTCGGTGTTGCCCCCGCTCCTCGCTCAGCCAGTGAGCGGCCGGTCTGTATGTGGGATCCGAACCCTCGGCGGGAGCGCCACCGCGCTTCCCAAGCGGCGCACTGTAGCAGTGTGCCACCAGGCCGGCCCCCTAGCTGCTTTTTTGGTGAGCGTTATTGGGAGCCTGTGTTAAGACCAATGACTGATGTTATAGTATGTGTTGCCCATGCTCAGGTTCTTATCTGCGTAGTCCTGCCTGTTAAGCCTAGGGGTGGCAGTGGGGAAATGGGTGGAAAGAAGCACATGGGTGGAGGGGTGTTGCTGTTGTACATACTCTATACTTTTTATGTGTGGATCATTGACAAAATTGGTTTTTTGGATTTTTCTTCAGTTATATTTATCTCCTTTTGATCTCCATGTCCTGGTCCCAAGGCATTAATGCTAGAGTAATGCATGTCCCATGGAATAGTTGTGGATTTAGACTCCCACCGCGTTCCCATTGGGTTTCCACCCAAGTCCACCCAGAAGACCATCCATGAAGTGGATTTGTGGTAGTGGCTCCACCTGGTGGCTCTCCTCAGAAATGCCTCCTCCTGCCCATCTCCTTTTCTCCTTGGGAGAATCCTATTCGAGGAGGATGCCTTTGGTTCCTCTGACTCAGTGTTCGTAGTTGATGGAATTCCATCTCCGACCCATGGCTTCTCACATTACACACATTCTCTTTACTCCTTTTCTTTTCTTGCCTAAGATTTGCTCGCTGAACTCAATAGAATCTGTTTCCTGATCTTTGTTCTATCCGTGATACCACCACTGACCGGGATCATTGTTGATAAGCATTAAAAAAATAAAAGGACTCCTATAGGCATGACTATAGGTACAAATATTAATTTGGACACAATAAAGAATCACACTAAAATCCCTGTAGGTAAGCCAAAGCCTCCTTAATAGCTCCAAGTACCCTTCACTTCTTGTTGAACTCATTTTTCTTCAAAGGAGCAATATTTTATTACTGATGTCATTTTCAGTTGCCAGCAGGTGGTGAAAGTAAAAAGCCAACTGACTTTGTTGGCTTTGTTATTGTTTGTAAATTCTCTACAGGCAGCCCCTTCTTGCCTGGGCGTGGACCACCCCCACTTGGTATGCCACTGAGAAGAAGTATTTTTGATAAATAAAAATGTCTTTTCTTTAATATCACTATTTTTCAGATTTTGCTAGTTGATAATATTGCAGATGTGCCTTATTTGAGCTACGTTGTAGGTTAGTCAGGAACTTGATCACCATTTATAACTTCATTTCTAAGGGAAAATGCATTTGGAGTTCCAAACGCTCTACATAGAGCATAACACACTTGGAAGTCTGACTTCCTATTTTGTTTCTTATATTGCTGGCAAAAAGCCTTATGCACCTTTTAAAAGTCAGAGAGTCTGTATAACAGGGGACTACTGAAGTTTGCTCATATTGCAGGGGAGTTTACAGTTCACACTGTACAGAATGCTGGAAGTGTATGGGCTCCACACAATGCACCGGGCTCTGAGGACAGCTCTAGGGTTCAATCACAATGCACTGTTGTACGTGGTGCTTATTTTTATGAGGCCTCAGTTTGATCTCAGCATGCCCAAGTTTGTCTGTACAAGGCATGTTGTAAAAGGAGGTGTTATTGTATATTCTCATGTACTAGAGAGGAGACCTTGTGACATGTGTGACACACTCAGAAAGAACCAGGCCAGCATTTCCTAATGTGTGTTGCATGGAGTCCTATTCCTGCAAAATATTCCATAAAAGAGGGATGGAGAGAGAGAGGGAGAGGGAGAGACAAAGAGAGAAAATTGCCTCTTTGGTCAAATTTCAGCTATAGCAGCTGTGATGGGTACGTATTAGCATATTGCAGGCTCTCAGATGTCCTGTGGTGAGGAGACGTGCTTATCCTTAATCGTGGAATCAAATTTTACTGAGTACTAGTTAGGACTCCACTTTGGGATGTGCTAGGTTTTAAAATGCAGGGCAAGGAGCTCGCAAAGTATCTCTAAGATAATCTTCAGATTCTACCTTGGATGGGAGAATTAAAGTGGAAACGGTGGTGCTGGCACCGAGAGAAATGACTGACGACGCTTCTGAAGCCTGTGGCTGTGAAGACATGAGTTAGATGATGCCAGCAGAACATTCCCTGAAACTGAAATTTGAAAGCCAGTCCTTTTGGTAGTTTTTCAAGTGACAGGCTGAAAGGGGATGTTTCCCCTGATCATTTCTTGGGTCCTTTGTCTGCGTGTTTACCTGGGCTGGGCTTTGGAATGAAAAGTGGGCTGAGGGGGCCCAATCCAGTGACTGGTGAGGCCAGGTTGTTCAGGTCTACTTGGGACTTGGGTCAGGATCAAATCTGCAATTCCAGGGATAGTTTTTATAACAAGGACAGGCTCTATACAGTCAAAATAGTCCCATTGCTTTCTCTGCCTGTTCAGTTGAAAGACAGTAAATCGTAGCTTTTCTTGACACCATTAAAACCCCGAATGTATGTAAAGAAGGGCTGTGTTCAGTCTCTCTCCCTACTGGTGTAAGAGGCTCCCATTTTGAGGTCAGGAAATAAATCTACATGTGTGGCCACAAGGAAAAACCACATAGCCTGTCTCGTTAGAGGCCTGGAATCATAGAATTACTGAGGTGGCTGCATCAGGCACCCACTTACTGAATTGCTAGGCAAGAGGACATGGAGCTTCTGCCCAGGAGACCCCAAAGGACACCCCTTGGATCTGGGGGACTGACCTTTGCTAAGCCCCACTTGGGAGCCTTCTTTCTAAAGAGATTTTTCTGGGTAGGGAGCTGCTAGATTAATAATGAAAGGTAATTAATCAGAGGTAGATGATATGCAAGTGCTGGTTGCTATTTGTTGCACTGTATGGGGACAGCAGCTGTACTCACTTGCAGTAAGCTCTGGAAAAGGGGCATTTTCTTCTAATTATATCTCGATCTGTCATCACAGCCTGGTGCCCCTGATGCCATGTGCAGCCCCAGCTTAGTCTTTGGGCTTTTGGCTTTTTGTGCTTGTGAAGCCTTGGAACTGTTGCGCCCAAACAATGAGGACATTTCATGGCCCAACTCCCTAACCCATGGTCAGGCTGACAGCGGGCCCAGCTGCAGTGCCAGGTGGGCTGCCCTCATTGTTCCCACCGGGAAGGGAAGAGAGAACAGCCAGAAACTTCCCCTGTGTGTGCCAGTGCACGAGAAAGAGCATTTAAGGAGGACAAGCCTGCTTGTTCCATTCGTGTTTCTCTGGAGACCTGAGTAAGCTGAGCGCAGCAGGGCCTTGTTGCGGGAAGAACAGCTGTTGGGAGGCCCCAGGCTCCACTTCTGCGGCCCCTCGCTCTGTTTTCCAGCGTGCCCGTCTATAAAGCAGGGAGGCTACTCTTGTTCCCTCCCTCGGGGCAATTGTGGGGATAAAAATGAGTAAAGAGAATAGGTTTGGAGAATAGGTTAGTAGAGTGAAGTAGGGTGAGGAGTCACTCACAGTAGCAGTTTTTATTTAAAGTAGTAAACTGCCAGTAAGATCCCAGAGTGTTGGCAAGAAATTAGAGGTTTATGGGAAACAGTAATAAAGTGTTTCCATGAAGCAACCAGTGATCAGATGCACATGGAACATTCTTCAGAATGGACCATATGCTAGGCCGTAAAAGAAGTCGCAATAAATTTGAAAGGATTAAAGTCATACAAAGTATGTTCTCCAACCACAATGGTATTAACTTAGAAATCAATAACAGAGGGAAATTGGGGAAATGCACAAATATATGGAAATGAAACAACATACTCCCAAGTAACCAATGGGTCGAAGAAGAACTCACAAGGGAAATTATAAAATACGTTGAAATGAATGAAAATGAAAACTCAGCATACAAAAATGTACCACATGCGGCTAAAACAGTGCTTCGAGTGAAATTAACAGCTGCAAACGCCTGTGTTCACATCTCACATTAATAGCCTAACTTTCTACCTTAAGAAACTAGAGAAGAGCAAACTAAACTCAAGGCAAGCAGAAAGAAGGAAATAGTAAAGATTACAGTGGAAATAAATGAAATAGAGAATAGAAAAACAGTATAGAAAATCAGTGAGACTAAAAGCTGGTTCTTTGAAATGGTCAGCAAAATTGATAAACTTTGGCTACACTGATCAAGAAAAAGAAGGAATTATATCACTACTGAGCTTAAGAGAAATTAAAAGGATTATAAGGGAATGCTATGATCAACTAATACACTGGGGGGAATGTAAAATGGTGCAGCCACTTCGGAAAATAGTCTGGCAGTTCCTCAAACTGTGAACTACACAGTTCCTGTGTGACCCAGCATTCCACACCCAAGAGAAATGAAAACATATATATCCACACATAAATTGTACACGAATGTTCATAGCATAGCCAAAAAGTGGAAACAACCCAAATGTCATCAACTGATGAATGGATAAGTACAATGTGGTCTATCCACATAGTGGAATATTACTTGGCCATAAAAAGGCATGAAGTCCTGATACATGCTATAGCATGGACGAACTTTGACAACATTATAATAAATGAAAGAAGCCAGACGTGAAAGAACACATTATATGACTCCATGTATATAAAATGTCCACAGCAAGCAACTCCCTAGAGATAAAGTGGATTCTTTATGGTTGCTTAGGTTGGGAGCGGGATTGGATAGTGACTGCAAATGGTTATGAGGTTTCTTTTGGGGTGATGCAAATGTTCTCAAATTAGATGGTTGTGATGGTTCAATTCTGTAAATATATAAAAACTAATCGCACAATTAATATGGGTGAATATTATGGTAGGTAAATTATATCTCAGTAAAGCTTTTTTTTTTTTCTTCCCTAAAAGAATACCACAGAAACTGGTGTTAAAATGCGGCACCTGGCTGTGCCTGGCTGTCTGTCTGCCTTTCTCTTTTATGTCCCCTACCGCTACTCCCCCTCTCAGCTGAGGGACAAGATGTGCCATGTCATTTATTCAAGTCTTTAAAATTATATATTTCTCAGTGAAGCTTTATGTTTTTCCTTATTCAATCAGTTGCCTAGGAGATAGTGAGTCTTGAGGGATCAAGACGACACTGTTTTGCTAAGGATGACCTAAATATTAGATAATCAATTGGAGAAGGGTAGAGAACTGACTGTGGCATCGTATTGTTCATTTTGTGAGGAAAATGAGATTCCCTATAAATCAAAAGCCAAACCTCTTATATTCTAAATTCTGTGTTTCATACAGAGAGCCTCTGCTAGAAAGGAAAGAATCCATTTATGTTTCCGATTTTTTCTTGCTATTGTCAGTAACTCTGCGTTGGCTATTTTTGCTCATAAATCTTTATCCACAGCTCTGATGATTTCTTTAGGAAAGATTCTTAGATGTGGAATTACTGGACAAAAGCGTGTATATATTTTATGGGACTTTGATTCATTATTACCGATTGATTTCCTGAAGGCGTGCACCAGTCTGCACCACCACCAGAAGAGGGGAGACTGCTTTTTAGTGTTTTAAGTTTGAATTTCTCTGATTGAGTGCTTTAACATTTTAAAAAATTATTTATTTTTTATTTTAATTTATCAATATATAATGTAGTTGATTTTTGTGTCCCTTTACCCATGCCTCCTTTTCCCCCTTCCCTCTCCCCCAAATCAGGATCATATCTGTTCACTTATCTTAACAAGTCAAGGAATTATTGTGATTGTTGTGTCTTCTTTCCTCCCCACCCCCATTTGTTTGTTTGTATATGTGGGAGCTAATAGAAATACATGAACATTTTTTCTTCTATCATTTGCTAGGAGTCATTGTTCTTTATATTGAGATCTTTATATTTTTCGTATTGATTAGTGTATTATTTGCCATTCATGGCAAATTTTGTCTCCCAGTTCACTCTGCATCCTGTTTACAATTGGTTTTGATGTGCAGAAATAGTACATTTTTTATGTAGATTAGTATGTGGATGCTTGCTTTTATGATTTCTCTGAATAAATTCTCACCCAATTTTTCTTCTTTTTTATAATGGCTTCATTTTTTACTTTAAAAATTTAATCTACATGGAATTTTGATGTATATTGTGAGGTTAGTGTGCAAATTGATTTTTATTTTGTAATAGCCACTTTTCCAGGACTGTTTATTGAATAACCCAGACCTTTTTCATGATTTTGTGTTAACTCATTTATCATAGAATGTTGTTATATATATTACGGTCTTTTTTCTAGACTTTCAATTCTGTACCATTACTTTATTTCACCATTCTTGCATCAATATGGTTAACTAACATGGCTTTATAATACATTTTAATATATAACATGGCAAGCCCTTTTCCTTCCTAGTATGACTCTTCAACCAAAAACGTTTTGGCCAGTCTCACTTGTTTACTCTAAAATCATGTCAAGTTTTTAAAATTCCACTGGGATAGTTTTATTTGTGTAGTCTTGCTTCTTATGTTTTTTCTAGATAGATTGTAGTTGTTGGCTGATCCATAGAAGTATTTAACTTTTGAATATTTCTCTTATTAATGGCCCTTTGTGGAAAATACTCTTATTAATTAAAAAATGTTCCCCTTTGATATTAAGAGAATTGCTAGTACTTACGAGTCACCAGCTTTCAGAAGGTGGATGTGTGGAGATTATAAAATGCTATATTGGGACAAATGACATTTTAGAAACAAAAATTCCTTAACTTGGATAGAACTTTACAGTGTGTGTGTTAAGGAATTTTTATCCAAGTTAAGGAATTTTTATCCAAGTTAAGGAATTTTATACGTATGTATATATGCGTGTGTGTGTGTATACACATATATATATGAGAGAGAGAGAGATGGACAGAGTCACTCACTTCTTAGACTGTCACCATAAGATATGGTAAAAGAAGTGTCCTTGTGTGTCCATTTTAAAGGTAAGGAAACAGAGAGGAAGAGGTGAAAAATGACTTACCGGGCCGGCCCGGTGGCGCACTCGGTAGAGTGCGGTGCTTGGGAGTGCGGTGGCGCTCCCGCCGAGGGTTTGGATCCCATGTAGAGACCGGTCTGCTCACTGGTTGAGCACGGTGCGG
>NW_007727349.1:146267-150856 GCF_000696425.1 Galeopterus variegatus
GCACTTGGTAGAGTGCAGCACTTGGGAGCATGGCGGCGCTCCCGCCGAGGGTTTGGATCCCATGTAGAGACCGGTCTGCTCACTGGTTGAGCACGGTGCGGGCGCGACACCGAGGGTTGCGATCCCGTTGCCAGTCGCGGTATGGGTGCGACACCGAGGTTTGCGATCCCGTTACCGGTCACGAAAAAAGACAAAAAGGGAAAAAAAAAAAAAAAAAAGAAAAATGACTTACCTAAGGCACCAACACGAAGCAGACGTGGGAGGTCTTCATTACACAAATGTGTATGCTGTAATATGAGTGATAGTGTCAGAAAAGCCTTAGTGAAGGGCTGATCCTAAATGACTATTTTTGGACATTTGTGGCTGCATTTAAAAAAAATTATTATTATTATTATTTTGGCAGCTGGCTGGTACAGGGATGGAACCCTGGACCTTGGTGTTATCAGCACCACGCTCTAACCAGCTGAGCTAACCAGCCAGCCCTTGCATTTCGTTCTGTTAATGCACGTTTATTCTTCTGTGGGTTTTGTGCTTGTTTAGGTTTTGATTTTCTTTATAGATTTTAAGCTCCTTGATGGAAGAAGCCACATCTTATTTGTCTTGGAGCTAACTTTCATTGTTGAATGAAAGTATGTCTTTGTGGTCATACGCCCTTTTGAAAAATGAGTTACCAAAAGGAAAACTACCAGAAGGAGAACACACTTATGAGTTATATGTTTTAGGAGAAGCTGTTGAAATTCTGTGATTCAGATAAATTGTTTTTGGTTTCTAAGGGCTGAGGGAGAGAAGAATCTTATTAAACATCTGTTTTTGAAAGTGGATTGTGAGAATAAGTACTGAAACTAGCTCTTGGCTTGAAAATGGGTGATTAGTAGAGAATGAGAAGATGAAATACAATTCTAAACGAGGAAATTTGTCCCAGATCTTGAGGAACGAGATTGAAGGTGGAGTTAAGTTACAAGAGTAAACTCTGTGCTTGAAGAGAAGGCTCCTCAATTTTTCACATTTACTTGTATAACTTGAGATGAAAGTGGGAGAATGTGTCCAGGGTGAGGGAAGCTTTGGATTTCATGTGATTGTTTTAACCTGTATTTGATTTTTCACCCTTCCCCAAGGTATTCCAAATGAAGGTGTATACTCTTCAATTTATTTTTTGTACGATGGTGTGTGCACTGTCCCCTTTGTGTTGGAGTGTGTGGGCCGGGCATAGCTTTTCCTTCCTTTCTGGGCTTCTCTCTCTCTGATATCTAGTTGTTCATCACCACCTTCATCAGCTCCAGGAAGGGAAATGGTTTGACCATGTGATTATATGTCAGTTTTGCTTGTCACAAACCCAGTATTATGACTTATCAGTGATAAGTATTGTTTTAAGATTTGAATGTAAGTAACATCTATCCCTATAACCACCAACAGCTGGCTTGTGGAAGATGCCGGAACTCCGTAGCAGGGAGTTGGCAGCCCCTGGAGGGATGTTCTCCCCTCCCCCAGCTCTCTTTTCACTTCTTTTTCCTCTCTGTCCCCTTCCTTTCTCCCTAGGGCCAACTTGGGAGTATTGTAATTCTTTGTAAAGGAAAATCAAATTTCCAGAATGTTTTGCTGCTGGGTTTTCCCCTTATTTCTCTTAATCCTTTTCATGTCATGTTATTTGATTGATTAAAGCAATCAAATGAACATAGCACACTGTTAATAGTTATATATAACTGTTACATATATTACTACATATATAACTATTATTTATAACTATACCTATAACAATTATATATATATTATATATATATATATAACTCAGAGAGAGAGAGATCTTTTATATCTATATCTATCTATCTATCTATATATATATAAAACTCAGAGAGAGAGAACTTTTATATCTATATCTATCTATCTATATCTATCTATCTATCTATCTATATAACTCAGAGAGAGAGATCTTTTATATCTATATCTATCTATCTATCTATATCTATCTATCTATCTATCTATATATATATATAACTCAGAGAGAGAGAACTTTTATATCTATATGTATAAAAGTTTAAGGAAAAAATGATACCGGTTGTTTTATGTTTGAGTATTAGAAAGCTTTAAAGCAACTCTTTGATAATACCGCTAGGAGTAATTCACTTCTTAGGAAGAAATTAGCTTCCTTTATATTTTACTTTTGATTAAATCACTGAAATAAAAAATAAGACACTTGAAGTTATGGACAAAGAGAAGAAAACCCCCCCAGTTACCGATGTGTCTGACGCTGTGTGGACAGGGACAGAAGAACCAACATCAGCTAGGAATGGAAATTCTGTAGCTATTTCATATGTATACATACACCTAAAAAAATTTACACTCACCTTCCGAAGCTTTGGCCCTGTAGCTCTGCCCTTCTTTCACAGAACTCGTGTGCAGCTCACATTAATGTTTAAGAGACTCCTTCCCTCCCTCTTTTCTTTATTCCTTTCTTCTTCCTCTAGCTTCCTCCCCATCCCTCTCTTGCCTACTCTCTAAGTTCCGTCCCATTCTGGAGTGGGTCCCTAGGGTGTGTATAGATGTGCATATATGTAAGTGTGTGTCATTACCTCTTATTTACATTTCCATGGAGTTGATGTGAATCACATAAACCATTGAAATCCAGGGATGACCCATAACACGTTTGCAGTTTAGCTGTTAGTCTTTTATTAGAAAGACTTATGTAGGATGCTATCTCACTTTTCTCACTGCCTGCTGATCCTCTCCAGTGGAAGTAGGTATCAATAAATTTAGAAATGACCAAACCCAAGTGGCAAGGAGGAAGAGAGGAAAGCCTCAGTTGGGTGGTTCTGTAGAATCAATCTCTCCCTCCCTCCATATCTTCATAAATTATGAACTGTATCGATCCATTCACATTGATGTATGAGCTCATTCTGCCAAAAGCCCAAGTTGAAGTAGAAAATGGAAAATAATCATTTATTAGAGCTGATGAGTGTCAGCTTTGTACTGAAACAAAACAAAACCACACAGGCCTGGATGGCCTCCCTTTCAACCCTAAGATTACATGGCCTGAGCCAAATGGGCTGGGGATAACCAGCAAGACTTCATAACAGTCGACAAATATCTTGTCCGTTTTCACTGGCTTAGAACTAGAGTGTAAGTTCTCTGAGGCTGGAAAATCATTTATGTTCCTTTCTGTCCCTCATACTTCTGCCCAGAATGTTTCAGAGGCCTTCATTTGAGGACATTTGAGACATCTGTGTAATTCTCAGCTCTACCAGCCATTATTGATCTTGGGAAGGTCATTTCACCTTTTTAAGCATTAATTTCTTCATCTGCAAGTTAAAAGGTTGGTTGAGAAGTTTCCAGTATCTTTTAATCTAGGGACACTTTCTAAAAGTTTCTGTTGTTATCTTCATTGGAATATAACTAGTGCTTCAGATCAGGGGCATGGTACTGTTTATATATAGTTCTCAAAGCATTTTAACCTGTGTGCCGTCATTTTGACTATTAAGCATTTTGAAATGATGAGATGCTTAAGGATCCCACTTCTCTTTGCAAACCCTTCCCAGGGCCCCCAGGAAGGACTATTGGGGTATACTCTACATATCATCTACAACCAATTCTAGCTCTTACAGCTGACAAACGTTATTGAATGAATCAGGTTCCCACATGACCTGCTGGAAGCTTCTGGAGAGCTTTGGAGGATTCTGGTTCTTGGCTGAGAAAGCCCCATTGTGATTTTGTTGAGTAATAAAGTTAAAATAATGTTTCTGCCTTTGGTAAACCACCAATTCTCGCCCACTCCATGGCAGTGCTGGTTTCTGCCAGTCTTTACTCAGTTTGATCGCACGGGGTTGAGCAGGTGGTGAGATGTGTATTCACTTTCCATTCAGCTCAGCATGCCTCCTCCAAAAGCTTTTTCATATTACCTCCATGTTTATTTCAATGGGCGTGAGATAAAATCATTCATGGTAAATTAGGTTAAATTGCAAACTCCAGGTGCCAATCTATTCCCTTCAGCCTTGTTAGGTAATGGCTGAAGCTTGCTAGCTAAGTGACGTGTTACTTTTAATATGTTTACTATTTCAAAATGAGGTTTTAATAAAGACATAAAAAAGGATCAAGAAGGGATTCAAACAGATATTTGTACACCTATGTTCAGAGCAGCATTATTCACAATAGCCAAAAGGTAGAAGCAACCCAAGCGTTCATTGAGGATGAATGGATAAACAAAATGTGGTATATCCATACAATAGAATATTATTCAGCCTTAAAAAGGAAGGAAATTTTGATACATGTTACAACATGGATGAACCTTGAGGACATTATGCTAAGTGAAATAAGCCCAGTCACAAAAGGGCAAATACTATATGATTCCCATGGGCCAAATCTGGCACCACCTATTGTTTTTAAAAAATTTTATTTTGTCAATATACAATGTGGTTGATAATTGTGGCCCATTACCGAAACCCCCCTCCCTCCTCCCTCCCACCCAACAATGTCCTTTCTGTTTGCTTGTCGTATCAACTTCAAGGAATTGTAGTTGTTATATCTTCTCCCCCCCCCCTTTTGTGTGTGTGTGTGTGTGTGTGAATTTATTTATTTATTTTTAGCTCCCACCAATAAGT
>NW_007727349.1:151116-196653 GCF_000696425.1 Galeopterus variegatus
CTCAAGGTCTATCCATGTTGTTGCAAATGGCAGTATTTCATTCGTTTTTATAGCTGAGTAGTGTTCCATTGTGTAAATATACCACATTTTCCTTATCCACTCATCCGATGATGGACATTTGGGCTGGTTCCAACTCTTGGCTATTGTAAAGAGTGCTGCGATGAACATTGGGGAGCAGGTATACCTTCGACTTGATGATTTCCATTCCTCTGGGTATATTCCCAGTAGGCACCACCTATTTTTGTAAATAAAGTTTTATTGGCACACAGCCACATCCATTTGTTTATATATTGACTATGGCAGCATTCATGCTACAATAGCAGAGTTGAGTAGGTGCCACAGAGACCCCGAGTGGCCCACAAAGCCTAAAATGTTTACTCTTTTGCCCTTTACAGAAAAAGTTAACTAACTCCTGCTGTAGACCAGTAGAAAAACTCAATTCTTGCCCTCCATGAAGTTCATCTTGCAAAAGGAAATTTACTTATGTGTATGATATGGATTGTACCCCCCCAAGTGTTATGTATTAGTAGCTTGGTCCCCACTGTGACTGTTAAGAGAGTGGGAAATCCTATTATGGTAATTGCAAGGTGAGGCCTGAAGAGGTGATTAGATTGTAGGACCATGCCCTAATGACTGGATTAAAAATGGTGGTCATGGGCATCGTTCTAAGGGCTTTAAAAGGAGAATGCATGAGGAACTGTTTTCTCTCTGGTCTGCCATTTTCTGCCATTGCAAGACCCCTGGGTCACTGTTGCCACTACCCAGACCTTCACCAGATATATTCCCTGGATTTTGGACTTCCCAGCCTCAGAGACTGTAAACAATAAATTTCATTTTCTTTATAAATCAACCAGTTCCAGGTATTTTGTTATAAGCAACAGAAATGGACTAATACAGTGTAATATATAGAAAACTTTATAAGAAAGCCCATTGAGGTAAAGGCATTTAAATGCCAAAGAGAATATTTAAGTGCTGACAAAAATTAGTCTTGTTGGGGAGATTAATGCACATTTATTTTTTTCTGCTTTCTCTATTTTTCTCTGCTGTTCCTTTCTCTATTCCATGAATGAATCTACATTCATTTTCTTGCCTCAAGATTTCTAGATTTACAATTTCTAAATTTATACTTTTCGTGATGTTTGGTTTCCTCCCTCTGAGGGGGAGAGTAAAGGTGCAGATCAGTGTGGAAAATGAAAAGTCTGAGTATGAGAGACCTTTTATTTAAATGCACCTTTGCACCTTTTCTGTGCTTATATGGAAAGTAGGACTTGTTTAAATAGATGAGAAAAGTCTTTATTTGCTTTGAACAAATAGGTAATATGTGCTTTACTAACCTGTTAGTTTTTTTTTTCTTTAATCTACTTAAAAACCTTCCCTTGGCTGGCCCGGTGGCGCAGAGGGTTCAGATCCCACATACAGACCGGTTCCCGCTCACTGGCTGAGCGAGGGGCGGGCGCAGCACCGACGGTTGCGATCCCGTTGCCGGTCCTGGTCCGGTACGGGCGCGACACTGAGGGTTGCGGTCCGTTGCCGGACACGAAAAAAGACAAAAAGGAAAAATAAAAAAATAAAAAACCTTCCCTTGCAGGTAGCTGAGTCCTTTTACCTGCACTGCTCATTTGCTTAGAAACCTGCAGTTTTCTGGATGATGCCCCTCCGGAGGGTCCTTGGCAACAAAACCATTTGCAGGCCCTGTAGGCAGCCCACAGTTCTGGCTTGTTTTGTTGTTCTGGTCACCACACAGTCAGCTATTCAGTATGGTAGCTTGTGTGCTACTGTGTTGTTTAGACCTCACTGCTTTAAAAAAAATTTTTTTTTTTCGTTAAATTTTTATTTTGTCAATATACACTGTATATGATTATTATGGCCCATCACCGACACCTCCCTCCCTCCTCCCTCTCTCCCCTCTAAATAATTTTTTTGAGTTGAACAATTTCCTTTGGACTTACCTTCGGTTTTCTTAAACTTTCTTAAACTTATTATAAAAATAATACGTGTTTAGTGTAAAAAATTAATAAAGTCACAGTATAAAGAGTAGCATCAAATCCCTTCCCCTTATGATACTCCCTAGAAGAGACCTGCTTCATGGTTATCTCTATGGAAGATTTCTGCATGTATACGTTAGGATGAACCATAAACAACTGCAGATACTCAGCCACAGAAAGGTCAATTTCATATGGTATGACCTAATCCAAGTACATAATGATACATACATATTTGTATTTTTTTAAAAACACAGATGGGATCATACTGTTTACACTGTATTGCAACTTTTATATGCAGTTGAAGAGAATCTTGGAAGTCTTGGCTTATCAGTTTATTTAGAGCCATGCCATTGTTTATTACCGTAGTCCCTTATCCCAGGGCAATATGTTTCAAGACCCCCAGTGGATGCCTGAAATTGCAGATAGTACTGTACCCTATATGTACTATGTTTTTTCTTATACATACTCATACATACCTGTGATAAAGTTTATTTTATAAATTAGGCACACTAAGAGATTGACAATAATATCTCCTAACAAAATAGAACAGTTACAACAATACACTGTAATAAAAGTTATGTGAATGTGGTGTCTCTTGCTGTCTCTCTCACAATGCAATGCTGTAATGTTTTTGGACCACGGTTGACCGTGGGTAACTGAAACCGCAGATAAGAGGGGACTACTGTGGTCTGTGTGTAGACACATCTATGGCTTAACTAACCAGTCCCCTAATTGAATGACATTTAGGATAATTCTGGTTTTCACTCTTGTGAATAATGTAGCAGTGAACATTATAGATGTATCTTTGCACATTTTATGTGAGTTATCTCAAGTATAACTTCCTACAATTGGAATTACTGTTTTCTTGATTTTTAGATTTTGGGGGGAAGAACTGGTTAGATGACTCCCGTCTCAGCTGGACTTGCTGACCTCAGGGTCCTTCAGCCTCTAGTGGTACCACAGAAATGGAACCTCAGTGGAAGTCAGCCCCTCCAGGCAAATTGTGTGCAGTCACAAACATTGACATGAACTTCCCTCCCTTCATGGGATGTTTATGTGTTCCCTGCCCAGCAAGCACTGAAGACACACGCCAAGGATGACAAGGCAACTGAGTGGGTTAGGAGCAAGAGGTGGGTATAAAGCCATATGGGTACCCGGAAGCCCTAGTGGCCTCTTTATCCCTGAGGGAGGAAAATCTTGTGGTGCTTTCCAGAATTTCAGCAGCTATAAAAGGGAAAGAAAAGTAGGGCTAGGTTGGGGGGGGGTAGAAGGCTGTGGCAGGTGTCAGCCTGCAAATTAGCTCTGCTCTGCTGGCCTCCCTGGAAAGGAGCATAGGCACTGAGCTCAGCTGAGCCAAGGTGCCAGATGACAGCACAGGGCTCTGGCCAGCCACTGACCCAAGTAATAAGAGGGCACTTGGCAAGCAGCCTCTGAATGCTGTGCCACGTGGCCATTTGTGGATCAGGACTTGTGAAGTTGCCTGATGTGGTTCTTGTTATGATGCACTGCCCCAAAGCCTATGAGACATTCCAATGAACAGAGCCCAAATGCTATGTTTACTGCTTTATTATATATATAATTTCCCCCCACACCTTTGGGTTTCCTTGGAAATGATAATCTTGAAAGCAGGGATCAGGGGTTCTTAACTTTTTAAAATATTGCCATGGAAGCTGTATGCCAGTCTGGTGAAGCCTATGCACCCCTCTTCAGAATTATGTTTGTAAATGAATAAAATAGAATCCATGGGATTACAATGGAAACCAATTACACTGAAATACAGTTACCAAAATATTGCAGGAACACAAGTAAAACATATTCTTTATCGATGTGTTAAATAGCAAGATCCAGCAGTGGGTCTAGAAGCGATCATAATTTCGAAGTAGGGATGAGTGTAAATGATATTTCAAGATAACTGCAACTGTGAAATGAAGATATCTATCCGTGCAATGGGACATAAGTAAAATTCACAGGTGCTGCTACTACCAGTGTGGTATGTTGCCTATATTCATAGTGGAAATAAAGGCCAAATTTTAGTTAGAAGATAGTAAAAATAAAGACGTATTTTTCTTCCTATTCAAGTTTAGAACACCTGAATTCTATCCACAGAGGCTAGTTAAGGAACTCTCCTTAAGGGGTTTAGACTTTTAGATACTGAAGAATAAATTGCAGGGATGTAAACTCCCATTTGCTTCAAGAAAATTCATAATACCTAGGTTTTCCCCTATTTATTCTGATGGGGATGAGCAGGGAAACTATATTAGAAATGAGTCAAAATTTAAAAATATTTTGACTGCCTGCAACAAAGATCTCCCCTTCCCCAAAGAGAGGGATATGTGGAATTTTGTCATTCTCTAAATCAGCCAGTACAGTGGCTGTTTTTGGTACTGATTTTTAAAAACTGGAAAACTTTAAATTTGTTTATGGTAGGTATTTTTTTCTCAGAATTCTCTAAGAATGGACAAGAGACATCGACCCCAGATGAGGGTCATTAGGGTTTTCTAGACCTTCATCACAGTTCCTAAACTATTTGTTCTCTCTCTCCCTCCCCCTCTTCTCCCACTTCCCTTGCTCTCATCCCTTCATCTTGTTCCCTCCCTGCCCACGCCCCCCTTAACTGTGAAAGTTAGGGGTCTGATGTATGCATTTGTCAGCAGCAAAATTTTAGAATGCCTGTAAAAATAGATATGTTAGAGGGAGTGTGTTGGATAGAAGGGAGAAATCTTGTTTATGCTCAACAAATAACTTATATTTAGAATCTTCTTTCAATTTTTCCTTTGAAATTTTGTATTCTCATTTCACTTGAATGACTCTGCATGGAGCATTTAAAAGTAGATCAAACACAACTCTATAAATATATTGAATTCTTTTGGACATTTTGCTGAAATCAGCCTTGTTAAAGCAGGGGAAAGCAATGTGCTTTATGTATTGGATTTTCTCCTCTGAGAATCTGGACTCCCCCACCCCACCTCCCACCCCCAAGCAGAGAACTAGCTGCCTGGCTGGGAATGTTGGGCCAAGGCCATCTTGGGGAGGTGCCCCCTGGTGTGGCCTGCTGTAGGTTAGGTCCTTTGGATTGAGGAGCAAGCTGAAAGACCAAAGCCCATGCCTGGGACCAGCCCAAGGGAAGAGGAATAGCAGAAGGATGTTTAGGGACGTCACTGATTTTGTTTTTCAGTATCATTCCTTTATCTCCAAGGGGAAGGGAAGGCTGGCGAAAAGAAAATTGGTTGAGGTAGTATAAATAATTAACAAAGCTGCCTTTTAACAGATTCATGAATGTAAAAGCCAAATGGAAAAGAGGGAGGGAGTCAGGTGGAAGCCAGCCCTCCTGTAAAGTAGGTCTGTCTCCATCATCCTGATTTTATACATGAGAGAACTGGGCAAGGAGCCAAGAAGTGGTTGCGAGGCTGGGGCCACCAGGCTGTCTCGTCTCTGCTGTGAGCCCACGGTTCTCTTATGTGCTTTAATGCTTTCAGTGTGGACTATGTATCCACGAGCAGTAAAACCAGAGCTTGTGCGTCCTTTCAGACAGCTAACTCCCACGCCATTTTAATAAGGTGGAGGACATCGAGTTCTTCGTGCCCATGGCACCAAATGTATAGATGTGGCTTCTAAGGAAATATCAGATGACAGTGTTAGCATTGAAAGTATCCATATGCAGCTTCTCCTTGCAGAAACTCAGCTTATTAAGTGATGGCCCTTTTCTGGCAGCAAAACTTGATTTTTTCTGGTCATGTGTTAATAGACCAACTTGAACACTGCTTTCAGTGGCTTCTCTAAACTGGGCACTGTGCTCTGGAGTTTCTAGGGCTGAGGGGGGACAGGATCCAGGGATTTGTGTCGCTTCTTCATTTTCCAGATATGTGGCACCCAGGCCCGCATATGATCAAGAGTGGGCATTTGTGATAAAACCACAGCATTGTAAGCATGACGAGGCATATGTGGGTGTTAGTAAATGAGTTGAATTTGCTGAAAAAGGTGTGCATGAAAGAGCTGGGAGGGTTGGGGGTTGAAGGGGTGGATATAAACATAAATTGATACTCACAGGAGAGTAAAATACAGTGGAATGAGGGCCGTGCTAGAGAAAAGCAATGGTGGTTAGGGAACCCGAAGAGCCCCCACCTCACCCCGTGGCTGAATGTGTGTGTTTGTGTTCTTGTGAGCAAGTGAGCTCAGAAGATGGGTATGGGTCCCTTCAACCCACAGGGAGATGGCGGCTGCCTGGGCTGTGTGGGCCGGGGGAGTTGGGCCAGGGAGAACAACCTTGGATCAGTCCTTGATGGAATGTTGTGTACCAGCATCTGACCAGAATAATGACTAGTGTGGGCTACAGGTGTGGAGCCAGTTCTCTTGACTCACACCTCCTACTGTGTTTATGGAGCAGTCACAGCCAGTTGTCATTGGGAGGTCAGAGCCACCTTGTTCATTCAGCCTGCGAACAGTATCTTTCTGCCTGGTTCAATTAGTATTTATTTACTTGCAGAATAGGAACTAACTTTACTATTAATCTCATCAAAGCATGGTCAGAAGGATATGTTTCATAATATGAGGTAATTATTTTAATAAGTGACTGTGATGTTTTACAAAAACGATTGCAGTGTATTACGTCCTCTTTGTAAAAACAAATTGATGTGCAGAAGCATTTAAATGAGTCTCTCTTTATGCTTTCCCTAATCTGCCTCCCCAAAAGTACCACTGTTATGTTGGGGTGTAGCCTTCTGTACCATTTTCTGTTGCTTACACAGATGTATACACACACCCTTTCTCTCACTCATTTAATTATTTTAGACTCTCACATATTAGTTGAATGATTTATTAATAAACAGTTTTTTTAGTGCATACTCTGTGCTAGGTTCTGGCTGACTGGAGTAAGTAAAATATCCCATGGTACTTACAGTTATGGAGTGTGGATTTGCGTTATTTATAAAACTGGAGTCATATTATACATATTATGTGATTTGGTCTTTTAACTTAATGTATTATGGACACCTTTTCACATCAGTATACATAGAGCTACTTGTCTTTAACAGCTGCCTGGCTATGTCATGATTTATGTAGCCCTTTTTTTCTCACTGGACATTCAGGCTATTTCATATATAGATCTCTGTGCCTATATGCATTTGCTATTAGAAACAACGCTGCCCTGAAAGTTCTTAGACATATATTTCTGCCTACTTAAAACAAATGTTTTCTGTCTTTTAAGAGGACCAAACTTAAAATCAAAGATACATATTTTCTCATGCATGTATAGCCCTGCTCTACCATTTAGTATGGATAATTGACAGTGGACTGTACATTTGTAACAGGAAAGCAGTTGGGAATATATCAGCATGGTTTAGTATTACAGATGCTTCGGACAACGATGTTGATGGAGAATGAGGTACCTTTGACACACTGGCAAGAGTACAGGGTCCACCACCTTTCCATCCCTGTAGCTTCGACAATTCCAGATGGCATTGACTTGTAAGCACATGTTCATGGGTGCCCTGTTTAATGCAACGTTGAGGCTTTGACTCTCTTTCTCTCCACCCTTCCTGTCCTCCTCCAATGCCCCTCTGACTATCTGGGAGCTTGTATTCACAAAACTGTGACCCACAACAGGACATGAAATAAGTATTCATTAGTTCATTCATCCGTTCCTTTATCAAGGATAGATTGATTGTCTACTCAAACTGACACTGAGCTAGGTACTAGGGATCAAGGACAAGTAAGAGGGGGCAACAGCCACATCAACTAACGATGGTCCCATGTCTCTCTGTGTTCATGTCTGTGTGTTAGCCTCTCCTTCCCTGGGTATGTGACTCCTTTCACTGGGTTTTTCATATTGCTCTGTCTTCCATTGTCTTCTGTTGGGCCATCTGCCTGCTTCCAGGCTCCCTCCCCCATGCCCTCCTGCACACCCCTGATGCCAGGCACTTCTCCCTGGATCACTGTCCTCATCACACCTTGTCCCTCACTTCCCTGTCTGGAAACCTCCTCTGGTTTCTCATTTCCTATAAAATAAAGGATGGTTTCTCATCCTTAGATTGGTATCCAGAGTACCCCAGAAATTCACTCCCAATCTGCCTTCCTGGTGTTATCTTGAGCTGGTGGAAGAAGAGGGCTGAAGACCACAACTTAGTTAACTCGTGTGTCCTGGACAAGTTATCCAGCCTTCCTGTGCTCATGCATAAAATGGGGTCAGCACCCTGGACCTCATAGGGTTGGGACGTGGACTAGAGGGAAGGCAGGACACGTGTGGAGTGCAGTCCCTGGCACACAGCACATACTCCATGTTCATTTCCTTCCTCTTCCTTATGTGACTTTTGACTTTACCTGTCTCCTTCCCCAGCCCCTATGGTCAGATGCCCTAATAAATGGTTCCTTATAGGTTCTACATTTTTCTCCTGTATTCTGGTGATATTTGGGAGAAAATGAGCACTGGCATAGCTATACGTGCTTTTCAGATGACCTCTGCCTTTGAAGTAGCAGGCAAACGGATTCCCTGTTTTCTGCCATGCAGAGATGTTGATTAGGCACATCCCTATGAGAATCAAACTAGCTCATCTCTGGGGACCACACTGTGCTGATCATTAAATACTGTGCATTTCCACTGCAATAGTCCAGTTACAGCCAAGAGACCCATGCGGTCCTTTTTTTTTTTTTTTTTTTTTGGAGTGCCATTGGCTTCTAAAGTGTCCTCCTCCTTTTCTTCTGAGTTGCATCACATGAAATGGGACTATGAGAGGCCATGTTTCCAGTAAAGGATATGAGGCAGAGTCCACAAGATCAGCAATTCCACTTTTTCTTCCCTTGCACCCAAATCCACTGGATGTCCCAAGTTAAATGTGTGAGTCTCCACATTTATTTAGTTGAGTTTGTATTGTTTTTCCATCGTGAGATAGCTAGCCTGGCCTCTTGCATAAATCGAGGTTTCCAGCTCCAGAACAGCTTCTTCGAGAAGCCAGCACGCTGTTCAGTACCGTGGGGAGACGTCACACCCCCCGGCAGTGTTTGCTAATGAATCATAGCAGAGACCTTCATCTTCTCCATGCTCCTTTCCCCCAGGAACACATTTCCAGAGCTAGAAACTACTTAGTGCAACTGTTATAAAGGTCTGCGAAATAAAGTCACAGCATGGCAGCATTCACCTGGGTTATGTATTAGGGAAATATGGTCAAATATTTAGAAGTCTTGTTTCTCTCCCTTGTGGGAAAAGACATTGAATGTAAGACCTAAAATAACATGGTCCTGGAAAAGTCCCATTTATTTTTGACCTAACGCTCTTTTTTGGACTATAGTTCTATCTAGATGTCTTTCAACCTTGTCTGCACCTTAGACTCACCTGGGGAGCTTTTAAAATCCAGATGCTCAGACTGTCCCCTAGATCAGTGACATCAGAATATCTAGAGGTGGGGCCCAGGCATCAGTATTTTTCCCTTTCCCCTAAAATTTTTATTCAGAAAAAGTTCAAATGGACAGAAAAGTTGTAACAACAGTGCGACAAACATCCACCTTTTTTTGTTTCTTATTAAACAATGTGAAAGTAAGTTCCAGACATCAAGACCCTTCATTCCTAAATACTTCAAAATGTGTCTCCTACAAACTAGGACATTCTGCTATGTAACCATAATAGAATTAACACACTCAGGAAATGTAACATTAATATAATGCTATTACCTAGTATTAGTCCATATTCAAATTTTCCCCAGTTCTCTCAATAATGTCCTTTATAGCTTTAAAAAAAAAAATCCAGGATCCAGTTAAGGATTATGCATTATATTTAGTTGAGTTCTCTAGCCTTTTAAAAATCGTTCGTGATATTGACTTTAAAAAAAGAAAATCAGGTCAGTTTTTGTAGACTGTCCCCTCACTTTGGATTTGCATAATTGTTTCCTCATGGTTAGATTTAGGAGGACTATTCTGTAGGTGATACTAAGTCCTTCTCAGTGCAGCCAATCAGGAGGCACGTGATGTCAATTTGTCCCATGATTGGCGCTGTTAGCTTTGATCACTGGGTGAGGTTGTGTCTGCCAGCTTTCCATTCATAAGGGACCATTTTCCTTTTGTAATTAATAATTTGTGGGGAGATACTTTGAGATTTGTAAACGTCCTAATCGCCAATAAACTTTCACCCAGTAGTTGTAGCAATCATTGATTATTACCAGAATCAATTATTACTATCATGGCTATAAAAATGGTGACTGTCTATTTCTGTATTTATTAGTCGATATTCTTTTGTAAAAAAGAGCTTTCACTTCTCATCCCATAGCTATCTATCTAATTTTATCCATCTGTCCATCTAGCTACCTATTAAACATATCACTATGGACTCATGAATTTTTTTTTTTTCCTTTTTGTCTTTTTTTTTTTTTTTGTGACTGGCAACGGATCGCAACCCTCAGTGTCATGCCCGTACCGTACCGTACCGGACCGAGACCGGCAATGGGATCGCAACCCTCGGTGTTGCGCCCGCACCTCACTCAGCCAGTGAGCGGCCGGTCTGTATGTGGGATCCGAACCCTCGGCGGGAGCGCCGCCGCGCTCCCAAGCGGCGCACTGTAGCAGTGCGCCACCGGGCCGGCCCTGAATTTTTTTTTTGAAATGAATAAATTGTAACACATCCCCCAGTACATGCTGTTATTGTCCCAAATTTGGCTGGTGGGAGCCCTGTCAAGCCAACTCCTGTGTTGTTTTGAAATCACCCCTCAAGTGTTTGAGTACTTCATTCATTTTGCCGCAACCATATATTTCAGTCTCATGTCATATTTTCTTTGCGACAGCCCTGGAAGAAGCCATTTTTCTATGGAGACCTAGTTCCTCAGGAACTGCCATTTAGGAAGCCATCAGCAATTGTATGAAACTCCTCAGGCCATTTCAGTGTGCAGCCAAGCATGAGCACCACTGGGTTAGAGTCCTCCAGTGGGAGACCACCTGTTCCCACAAGGCCCTTCCCATCACCTGTAATTTGTGGTGCTGATTCGTTGGTGAAGTTTAGATTTTCATGAGCATTATCAGGCAGGGAGACAGGTTTAAATGCAGGTTCCCGGCCTCAACCCCAGAGAGTGAGTTCAATTGGTCTGCCATGCACATTAACATTCTGGCACAGGTCCTCCCTAGGCCATGCCTGGAGGACATGCCAGAAGTAACCCTGGAAACTGAGAATTAGGGGCTTCTTCTGATTTTCCTCTTTGACTTTATGAGTGTTTTCTCTCTTGAAATATGATTTCAGGATACTGCCATGTTCTCTAGGAATGTGGTGAGGATCCATTTGATTAGTTTAATGGATTCCTTGAAAATAAGAAGATTCAAACCCTCGTAGTTTTACTCTTGTTTTGTCATGAGGGATGTGGGATGTAAGAAAAAAATAAAAAGACTGTGTGGGTGTGGGAAATTTTCAGTTGACCCAAAGACTTTTCTCATCCACTACATCATTTAATATATTTTCATGATTATTGAATGAACTGGCCTGGTAAAGTTTGCGTGTCCTGTTTGTGGGACTGGGTCATGGCACCCTTATCAGTTTCTTTTTTTTTATTTTTTATTTTTTTTGTCTTTTGTCTTTTTCTGTGTCTGGCAACGGATCGCAACCCTCAGTGTTGCCCCCGTACCGGACCGGGGACCGGCAACGGGATCGCAACCCTCGGCGTTGCTCCCGCGCCTCGCTCAGCCAGTGAGCGGGAACCGGTCTGTATGTGGGATCCGAACCCTCGGGCGGGAGCGCCGCCGCGCTTCCCAAGCGGCGCACTATCCAGTGCGCCACCGGGCCGGCCCACCCTTATCAGTTTCTGCTTTTATTTTCGGAGCATGTGAATGTGCTGCCCTGCCTCCCTGTCCGACCAGCTTCATTTCATCAAAACTGGGGCCTTCCTAGTCCCCACTTCCCAGCAGCTATAAGGAAATGCTCCTGCTTTGTAGTTTTTCATATCCTGGTTTCTCCTTTTTAACCATGTACCATGTTAGGCCAGCTAGTCCTTTTTGCAGTCTCAAGACCCAGAGCTGAGAATTCTTATTAAGAACAGTCAGAAGTGGGAGGCAGTGTCGCTGGAGTTGCATTGCCTAGTTTGAAATTCTCGACCCTCTGCTTACTAGCCCTGTACCCTCTGGTAAATACTTGATCTCTATGTGCCTCCTCAGTCTCCTTATCTGGAAAAAGGGGATCAGTAATGTACCCCAGAGGTTCAGTGTGAGGATTGAGTGGAATAATACGTGTAAAGCACTTAGTAGTCTCTGGTACATAGTAAGTGCTCAGTAAACGTTAGCCTTTATTATTTCACTTAACAAAGCTGATCATGAATGGAAGGTGGCTATGGGGTCTAGTGAGAGAGTTACTTTTTTGGTAAGCCATATGTGCACGTACGTTTGCATGTATGTAGATAAAACTTGTGTCTATTCCTTTCTTCGGTTATTTGTGAGGAGTTAGGTGGCCCTGCCTAGAAAACAGTGACACAGGCAGGCAATGGTGCTGATGTGAATGAGGAAAATCATGCATCTGCTCCCCTTTCCAGTTGTTCCAGTATAGACTCAGATTGTTGGCCATGATCAGCAAACATAGTTAATTTTTTAAAGAAAACTTTTCTTTTGAGACTCAGTTTATTCCGTAGAAAAACAGCACAATAAAATGTGTTAAAACTAGAGTTTCTATGAAGAACTCCATGCCCAGTTCATCTGAGCATGAAGGCAGCAGCTCAAACTAAGGGATTCCAAACCCCAGGTGTAGACAGGTCGTTAGTTTTTTTCCCTCCAGTTTATACCAGCAATTGAAAGGGGTTGGTCTTATCATCTACCTATCTCTTTGTAGAAGGTCAAGACACACTAGTAAACATCAATTAAAAGCCAAGAGAAGAAGAAAAAGAAAAACCAGCATATGACATCCTTAAACTTTCTTAAGTTTAAGATGGATGGTCTAACTAAAACACAATTTCTCCCAACTTCCAGCATCCCCCTTGAACTGGGTTGTAGGTCAGGCAGAACTGGCAATCAAGTTCAAATCAGTGATACGCTGGAGCTGAGGCCTAGAAAAACAGTAGTTTGAGAGTTTGGGGGCTGTCTGTAATGAGAGAGCCACAGCAAGGACCTAGGGTGATTTTATGCGGTGTTGCAGGAAGCAGTTAAATACAGGCTGCAGGGAATTTGGGACATTATGTGACCAAACTGGTTCATTTGGCACTGGAGAGAGAGCTCTGAACTCAGGCCAAGGAAATACTGCCACTTACTAGCTTGGTGACCTGAGGTAAGTCATTGGGTTTCCTCATTTGCAAAATGGTTGCTCATTCTGGCTCTTTCCTTTTCACTCGTGGTTTGCAGGAGGAGATAGGGTGATGGGTATCAGAAGTGCTTTAGAAATGATCATGAGCTGTCCTCATGTGAGGGGGAACAACTTTGTGCTTGGGTCAGGTCGGGTGACCTTTACCACCAACCATCTCTGGGTTCCTCCCCTATGCCCTCTGTATGGGTTATTTTTATTGGTATGTTGGCAGTGTGCTTTATAGGACTTTATGCTATCAATTGAGTGACCTTCTTAGAGGCTTTTAACAGATATTGCCTAGCTTGGCAGAGAGAAAGTAGTGAATGTGTCATTCTTCTGATACCAGGCAAGCCTTTGAGGAAGTCCGATACAGAGATTTGGTTTGAGAGTAATCTGATTATTCTGTTCCAGGTCCTGAATCCGTTGGGTTAGTCTTTTCTCTAAGAATATATCACTCTCTTCTTTGCCATTTGTGCATTGTCGGGTTAGATGCTACTTTTTACAGAGGGCTTTTTGAAGATATGAACTTAGTTATATATAAGTTGTATGGTTTTAGCTAACACTAGGTCTTGAGATGTTATTTTTAAGTCACTTTGGTCAGGACTTTGGTGACTTTTGTGCTTGTGAGTGTTGGTTTTCAGACATTTGTCATTTTGCTTGTTTCATGTTCAGATTTGTGTCTGCAGAGTTTACTTTTAACATATCATCTAGCAAACGAAAGCTCTTAAAGATTTATAGTAGAACCTCATCTTAAGAGATATTATGGGGTCAGGAGAGTCACAGGGCGCAGGAGAGGAGTGCCAACATCACTTCGTCATCTGGACTTTCTTTGCTAGAATGATAAATCTGGATTCTTTTTGGCACAAAGTACTCAATTTGCCTTCCGTCAAGTTGGAAGCCATGGAGTAGTGGTGGCGTCCTTTGCACTGGAATACCACTCCCCCTGAATTTCCACCTTGGAGAAGCAAGTTGAGGTGGGCCCTCTGTCCCAGGAGAACCAGGCCCTCCTTGGGGCTACACAGCCTGCTGACAGTGCTGTTTGCACCTGACGGCTTGGGATTTTGCAAAAGGGGTGGACAGTATTTGTGTAGTCGCCAAAGATGTGATTAGACAAGATATTGATTCTGAACTTCTGCCTTCCTCGCTCTCTTCAACCCTGTTCTTCCTTAGTGAGACACAGGCAGAGAAAAATGGAACAGAGAGAACTAGGCCACTGGCTTTTGAAAAATATTGATCAGGGAGCACATCAGATATAGTGCAGAGACCTTTCCCTTTGTGTGATGTCATGCTGCTTGTGGGCCTTAATGTGCCCTGTGATCACCACTCCAGGGACATCCTTTCTCAAGGTAAAGATAAGGGGGAAAATAAAAAAAGAATCCCTGTAGGTAGTATCCAGAAATAATTGAAGCATTTCTAAATGTGTATGTTTGAAGTCGTTGATCCCTTTGGTTTTCTAGGGCATGTGGTGGCACGAAGGAATGGTGCGTGGTAGCCATCCAACAGCAGCAAACTTCTGGGCTGTGTCAGTCTCACTTCCAATCTCCATCCACCTTTCCCTGGCTTGGGCCTCCACTGCTGCATGTCTGTCTGTCTGTCTCTCTCTTACATACACACCCTCCAACATGCATGTCCTCGCTCCCCACAATGCCCATCTGTGGTGTGGATGTGCTGTGGACAGTCACGTCTATACTTGAACCAGCTGTAAGGTAGGGGCTCCCAGATGGGTCACACTGTGTGAGAGAGGTGGTGTAACCTTGAGTGTCCTCTGGTCAAGCGAAGTGTGATCCTGGCTTTTATCTTGATTTGACTGGGTTGGTTCTGTGTAATCAGGCAGGGAGCCTGTTAATGGATGCCCTGGGACAGAGGGAAGAGGACAGAAGTGGATTTGTTGAACCCTGTGGGACATTTGGAATGGTACCAAAAGTAGGCTGAAATCTAATCGTCCTTTGCTTATCAGGCCCAAGTTTCAGCATGCTGAAAGGGTGATGATTAGTAAGAAAAAGGCCAGGGGTCTTTATCTTTCCTTTGCACATTTGGGAAAAATTCCCTCTGCCTTGCTAGCATTAGGAGCAGACCATTCTTTTTTCTCTACCACATCACATCAGCTTTCGTTTAAAATCAACAGCAGCAAATACAGAGCCCCATCCATGGAAAACGGTTTAAGGCAACACTGTGCTCCAGTGCTTCATGGGTGGGGTTTCTGCCTTCTGCACCAATGGATCGGTTTCTCATATCCATGCCTTCCTGACCCAGCAGCTTTTAAAAGACCAAGAAGCATTGCTCTGCTTTCTACTGCCTCCTCTAAGAGACCAGGGCTGCTGTGTCTCTAGCCATGTCCCAGAGAGCATATTTGAGACAAGTCAGCTTAATTTGCCTGCATGCCTAGGAAGCCTCTCTTTAAAATTTCATTTTGGGAGAAGAGCTGTGTCTAAATATATTGCTTTTCCCATCCAGGTGAGCGACGGAGGCGCCGATGCCGGGTGGCATTCAGCTACCTGCCCCAGAATGACGACGAGCTTGAGCTGAAAGTGGGCGATGTCATTGAGGTGGTAGGAGAGGTAAGTGAGGCTGCAGGCAGTGCGGTGGCCACTTACATGCCCCCAGGAGTCCTTGCTGCAGGATATTGGCCTGGAAGCATTGGATGTTAGAACCCAAGAGACCTTAGAGATCATCTAGTTGAGTCTCCTCTCTGAAGAAATGGGTTCCCAGAGAGGGATGTCCCCAAGCCAGTTGGAGTCAGATGTGGGGCCATTTGAAACCATTGTCTTTCTAACACAGCATACTAAATACATCTGAAATTCCAACCCAGTGCCACCAATTTTCTCTCCTGCTTTAATTGATAATAAACTCTGGGCATCCAGAGTGGCCCGGATCCATCTCTAGAGTATGGATTCAGTATTCATTGTGGGAGACACTGGATTTAGAGGGAAGGAAAAGAAGTGATATTTATTAGAAGACCTAGTATGTGGCTGGCATGACAAGGTTCTTTACACATTAGCCCATTTACTCATCTCGACCACTTTATCTTGTAGATGAGGAAAGATGCTCAGGAGTCCCCAGGTGAGGCAGGGCTGAGGGTCGAAGCCAAGTTCAGCTGACTGGAGAGCCTTGGTCTTTGTGCAGCGCCACGTTCCCCTCCCTGGCTGCTCAGAGCCACTCCGGCTGGTAAAAGGTCCCTCCACACATTGGGAGGGGCTTCTCGGGCTCTGTTCTCTCACGCCTGGGGGATCCTGGGCTTCAGACTTAGAACCTCATCGTTCATTCTGCTTCAACACTTGTATCTGTACATAGAAATAGTTTTCCAACTGCTTTCATTTCCTCGATACGTTTTGACCTTACACAAACCCAGGATTTATAGAAAAGGAAGTTAGAAGTTGAGAAGGACTTTCATTAAATTATCCTGTGGGTGGAAGTGGCAGGACTGATGCTAGAAGCCAGATTTTCTGATTCTCATACAAACCTGATGTGAGCCTGTGTCAGAGTTTTATTTAACTCCCTAACAAGGGGATCTGTAAGATGGTAAGGCTGGCTCAGAGAGAATTGTGAAAGAGCAAAGTACTTATAATGACTGAAATTTAAAAATACTTGATTAAGATTGCTAAATTAGATGCAAAACTACATAGTGTCCTATAGGGCAATTAAACTGTAACCTTTGAGGTGATCTTTTCTAGAGGACAAATCATTTGCATCTCTGTTGGTCAAAATTTATTTTCATTGCTATCTGGCAAGAATCATTTGCATTGCTTTCAGTTTTCTACCAGTTAACATCCACACTAGCAGAGTTGTAAGCTAACCTCATAAATAGTAAATACTATGCCAGACAAAGGTGCATGTCCCTAGAGAAGCAGTTAATGGGGTTCTCAGTGTGGCATGGGGAGGACATGCAGTAACCCTTTTTGCCTATTTCTGAGTTTTGGGTAATTTGTATTAACTTGCCATTTATCCTTTTTTAATCCCTAGTGTCAAGCAGAACACATAGGAAACATTTGCTGAAAGTTGAATGAGTAAATAATAAATGGACAACAAAGTAGAACATTGATTTCAATGGTAGAATGACAAATTCCTTAAGACCGTAGCATGGAGGAAATTCCAGAAGAAAAAATAAACAGATGTGACTAATAAAAAATATATACATAATTTTGGGATGATTTGAAGCTAGTACAGCTAAAGAAAGAACAACAAAGAGGAAAAATATTTGCAATAAATTGGCAAAGTTATTATATATGTAATGTATGAAAATATATTAGGAAGCTACTTTAACAGTGATAAATGATAGGTAAGTTTGCCATAAACACAAATCCCACAAAGGGAAAAGATCTTAGCCATGAGAAAATGTTCCACCCTGCTATAATTAAAGAAATACAAATTAAGACAATAATGGGTTCCTACTTTCAAAAATCCTAAGAAAATATTTAAATGATAAGACTGTTGGCAAAGCTTAGAAGAACTGGCGAATTTATATATCTGTATTGTCCTTAAATAAAGCTATTTAGCAAGATATGTCAAGAGCTATAAAAATCTGAATAACACTTTTTGACTCAGTTATCTCATTCCTAAGAATTTATCTACAGAAAATGGTTAACAAAAGAAAAATATGTGAAAAGTGTTTATTGCAGCAATGTTTGCAATAATAAAAAGATAATCAAGGGAATTAAGTTGTATTATTCAGCTAGAAGATTGTGAAGCCATTAAGATGGTAAACACAGAGTCCTTTAAATATGTATTTATTACAGTACTTTGCATTGTAATTATCTGTTATATTCCACTAAGCTGAGAGCTTTTCAACGGCAGGGACCTGGTTTTTATCTATCTTTGTATTTGTGGTACCTGGAATAGTGCCTGAAACCTAATGTGCACTTTAATAAAGGTTTGCTGAATAGGTAAATGAATACATGGAAATATGAAAACAGTTTTTTTGCAAAATAAATGAACAGATCAGAACACAAAATTGCATAGACTAGACTAGGATACAATCATGTGAAATATATTTATATGCATGTGATCAAAGACTAAAAGGGAATAAAAATTGAAGATGGTTCTGTTGTAGGAGATGATTTTTTTCCTTTAATATTGTAATAATGCTTTAAGAAGAAATACAAATCAATACAAGGAAAATGATGAATATATTTCTGAGAAATATTGCCCACTTTCGCCTGCCTGTTGGCTGCAGGGAGACTGAGTGTGGGTTGCTCAAGGAGTGGAGTGGTCACAGAGCTGCCACTGTACTGAGGTGCCTGTGGCCTTAGCCACCAGTCTCCTTCCCATTCACTGCCAGCTAATTCATTCTGGCCTTGCTTCAAGTAGGAAAAAGGAAAAATAACCATATAGTTTATGATATTTATGTAAAGCTAAATGTAAAGCTGGCCTTTTAATCCAAATTTTAAAAATTATATCATCAAAAATTAATTCCCTATTCCTATTTACTTGTAATATTGCAGATATTGGACCATCATTATTGTGTAATATAAACTCTGTCCTTTCCTCTTGTAATGAGTGTTGTATAAAGGCTAACAGGTAGCTCATCTCTAATTCCACTGAAGATGAAAAACAAAATAAACAAAAATCCTTAAATCAAAGAGATAGATCATGGTAAGAACATAATAGCTTTGGAATACTTAGACTCAATCTGTTAATAAAAAATATAACATATCGGGCCAGCCCGGTGGCGCACTGGAGAGTGCGCCGCTTGGGAGCATGGCGGTGCTCCCGCCGAGGGTTCGGATCCCATGTGGAGACCGGTTCCCGCCGAGGGTTGCGATCCCATTACCGGTCAGTAAAAAAGACAAAAAGGAAAAAAAAAGGAGAGTGCGCCGCTTGGGAGCATGGCGGTGCTCCCGCCGAGGGTTCGGATCCCATGTGGAGACCGGTTCCCGCTCACTGGCTGAGCGTGGTGCGGGCGCAACACCGAGGGTTGCGATCCTGTTGCCGGTCCCCGGTACGGGCGCGACACCAAGGGTTGCGATCCCGTTACTGGTCAGTAAAAAAAAAGATAAAAAGGAAAAAAAAAAACATACTGTGTATTATGTTATATTTTTATTGATTAGTAGATCGATTTCTACAGTATTGCAAAACTGCACACACACACAAATGCACACACATTTTTTTCCCTGACAGACAACTCTCAGGAAGATTTTGAATGTATGAACTAGTTGGTTTTTTTTTTTTTTTTGAAACACTTGAATCAAGTAGAGAATCCTAAAAAAAGATACACATCTACCTTAATACCTAATCGTAGCTTAAAAATATCAAAATGTATATTTGTTTGTTATTTATCAACACAACCTCAATGATATAGGGCCAAGGTCTTTTTCCTAAATATGGGTTTGCACATTTTGAGTTGTCATCCCTTCAGCGTTCCTAGTCATGCTCTGCGATTCCCACTGGTTTCATTAAAGTGGGTTGGTAACAACACAGGTGAAACAGCCGGAGTGTATAATCCTCGTAAAGTTCCACAGCCCCCCACCCCCAGTCTTTTTTAGCTGTCTTGTCTACACCTAATTTGTCAGCAGTTTTTTTTGTTTGTTTTTTAATCTTCAAATCGTTACCATTATCCCTTCTCACCACTAATTGTTTCTCTTTGCACCTATATATTTTTGTGCTATTTAACCAAATGTATGTGCTACCAGTAATGAGCAACGGGCTTCAGCAGATTTGGGTAGAATGAACCCTGGCCCTTGGTGGGGTGAACAGCTCGCTCCTCTGGCCCATGCTGGCTGCTGCAGCAGGGGAGACCGTGGGGCAGTCCTGAGCTGAGTGAGGTGTGAAGCGAAGGCTGCTCAAGCAAGTACTTACCGTGCCACTGCCTTGGTTGGAAAGCGATGGCTGTGCTGTGACAAAAGCCGTCGTTGTGAATCTAGAGGAACGGGGCTGCCGATTTGAAAGGAAAATAATAGGATGTGAATTACTGGATCGATATTTTTAAAGAAATCATTATGAGTACATACATGGGTCTTTTTTGTCCAGAGTGGTGAGGACAGTTAAATGCAGGTGAAGCTCTATTTATAGGAACGGAGATGGCATATGGACAAGGTTACCAGGAGAAACAGCGTTTGGGGCCTCTGGAGTTTCAAAACCGGCTTTTTTGGCCTAATTTTTTTTGAAAGGTGCATTAAAGCCACTTTGCTTTTTGGCTGTGTTATCTAGAGCCTGGGAAAGAGCCACTTTTTCTCTTGTGTTGGGTGACCTTGGTCTTAACCAGTCTCTCTTAGTGGTGACAACAGGAATGTTCAGAGATTCTTGCTTTTATGTGTTCTTTATGGTTAGTTTTTGAGGTATTTCTCGGTGGTCCCAGTCAGGCTGGCTGGAGACAGACGGCTGCAGTGTCTGACTTAAAGCCTAACCTGGCTTTGTGGTTTGCAAAGAGGATAACTGGCACTTTCAGAAAACTTCTGCATCTTCCTTCTTATGCCCACAGAATGAGATTTGGTTCACTAAGCTCGAGTGAAATAGGCCCTTGAAATTCTTTAAAACTTTAACTCAATCAGGCAAGTGAGTGTGGCTGGGCAGTTCATCCTCATTTTATTTTTGGCTATGAGAAGTTCACTTAAAAGCTGATTGGGGGGAGATAGGAGGGGGTAGGGGCAGGGGGATGGGGAAGGGGAGAGATTGGATAAGGGGCATCAAGAATGAGTATTAATTTGTAACAATGAATATCCTAATGAAAATTTAAAAAATAGAAGCTGATTGGTTAATAGGTGATCAGAGCATACATGAATTCTAACCCGTTAAGACACTACCTTGCTTTGGAAGGGTTTGTGTCCCTGTTCAAAAAAAAAATAACGTTAATATAAAAATCTCTTTATTGAAATTTGACAATCCAATGAGCTCAAGCTGTGCTACAATTATTTTTCCAGATAACTTTGGAATGAACACCTCTGATTTCTTAATGTGTAAAGTTGGTAAAACATCCATATTAAGCAGAGGAAAAACCATGTTTAGGAGAGAAAGTGATTAGATTTAAATCAGCAGCATCCAAAACAGGCCATGACCATATAAAAGTAACATATTTACGGGCCGGCCCAGTGGCACACTGCTACAGTGCGCCGCTTGGGAGCATGGCAGCGCTCCCGCCGAGGGTTCGGATCCCACATACGGACCGGCAGCTCACTGGCTGAGCGAGGTGCGGGCGCAACACCGAGGGTTGCGATCCTGTTGCCGGTCCCGGTCCGGTACGGGCGTGACACTGAGGGTTGCGATCCATTGCCGGTCACGAAAAAAAAAAAAGGGAAAAAAAAAAGTAACATATTTACAAGTTTAATGTATATATAATGTGCATAGCTGTGGGATTTATCAAATATTTCAGTGTTTGCACTCTGAAAGAACTGTTCATGGAGATTCAGAGATATATTGAATGGAATCTGTGCCTTTGAACATGCTTGTTCTAGTCAGGGAGGGTAAGATATAGACAGCTAAGATAACTAACCAAGATGTTACTCGAGTGGCAAGTGATGGTATTGACACATGAGAGAGGAATTTAAAAACAGGAGTACACATGGAGGGTGAAGAAGAGCTTCCTAGAACAGGTGAAATTTCAAGTGGCCACGTGAAAGGAGAGCAGTGTTTGGATGAACTCATCAGCACAGGCTGCATTGCGTAAGGCACCAGGTTGGTCTGGAGGAAGGAGGACAGAGTGTGAGCATTTGCCACAGGTGTGGAGTGTATGGAGCAGGTGCTGGCGGGGACAATGAAAGCGGACTGAGTTGCCCACGCTGAACTTTCGAAGGAACACCCCGCTTCAGTGATCCTTACCTAGGGGTTTCCTGAGGTTAACACATCCCCATAGTAAATTTCCTCACCTGGGAATAGTGACAGGACAAAACTTGAGGACCTTGATTCATCAGAATGGTTCTCTTGCTGGCTTGATTCACTGTTTGTGCATATTTTCAAATCGGAATGATAGTTAGGCCTTAGCATAGAGTCACTTAAGAGCTTGGGGATGTGTGGAACAGCCTGTGGCTGTTTTGCAGGACAGGATTATCAAGCACTGTCTCCAGAAACCCTTTCCAGTCTGATGAAAGTCATGGATGTGGCTGTCTTGATGGGCAGAGTTTGCCTAAGTCTTAAATAGAAATGGTATATATTTAAATAATTTCCCATTCAATTACTCTACAGACTTATTTTTTAAGAGCCCTGCCTCTCATGTGGAATAGGCTTGTTATCAAAACAACAAAGGGAGGGAATGAAAATCAACTTCCCTGTGTGTATGGAATATTCTGGCCCAGCCAGAACAAAAACATAATTACAAAGAGGTAATCATACAATGAACTATACAGGAATTGGGGGAAAATATTGGTCCAGGCATTTAGGACCTAGATAATACTTGTTTATATTTGGCACAACCAGCTTCCCATATCCTAAATTCAACAGGGATAGTTTATTTAAAGCAATTAAAATGGAAAGTAATGTAGGTGTTTATGCCTCAGGAAGTGGCCCCCTTAAAAATACATTTTTTAAAACTAATTCTACTTATAGAAAGAGATGTTTTTCCAGAAACAATCTGCATTTTTTTCCAGTAATATTCCAGAAGTTAAACTATGTCTTAGCATATTTATATGAAGTTCTAGAAAAAGTAAAACTAATCTAAGGTGATAGAAATCAGACTAGTGATTGCTTGGAGGCAGATTGACAAGGAAGGGGAATAAGAGAACTTTCTGGAGTGATGGAAATGCTCTGTATATTGATAGAGGTATGGGTTATGGTGAGCATTTGTCAAAACCAATCAACCTGTACTATTATGATCTGTGCATTTCTGTAAATTATACCTCAATTAAAAAACTTTTAAAAATTATCTTAATATTTTTCTAGTGTTTTAAATTTTTCAAAATAACTTCTCCTACTTTTCACAGGTAGGAGAAAGGACCGGTATTGAAATTCTCATTGAATTATTTCTGAAAACAATTTGAGAGAAATTTTAGAAACGGTGTGGGCCTTCCCTTAGAGTTTGATACACCGATTTCTTTCACGGCAAGAATGGCGAACAGCTCTTGAAGCAATGAAGCCGACTTCATTTGCCTGTGCGCCTCTCCCTCCGCCCTCCAGTGTGCTTCTGACTGGGCTTTGGGTCATTGGGTGAAAGAAAAGCTATAGCAGTCTTCAAATGGGTTTTTCTGTCTCGTTACTTGTACTCAGGTAGACTTCAGACTTGGTAAATCCGCTGTTCCCCTTCTCAGTACAGCTGACAATAAAACTTCAATGGTGATAAACAGGAACTGTTCTGAATAGCTAGGTACCCACAGGCAACATGTCATCTTTTCATTCACAGATATCCAGTTTAGTGCCTTACAAATATAGATAATATTTGAAAGATTGGGTGGGGTGTTGAATGAAATTCACCCAGTTTTTTTCCCCAACATCCAACAGGGCTAAGATCTAGAAACTACCTCCTTGGGCCCTGAACACACTTAGATGCTGTTGATTAATAGCAGGACACCCAGATACAAGCTAAGTGGTTTTTTAATTCAGTGTGTGGAGCACTGTGCTTTACTCTGTCTTTCTCACACACTACCAGGTGTAAGCTGCCCTGCTCTGAGCTCTGTGTCAAAGGCAGGGTTTGCTCTTGGGGCAGAGCCGTGGGCTCCAGAGCTGGCTGGGTTGGTCAGGGAGGAAGACAGGTGGGATTTCTTCTCGGTCCAGAGCCAAGACCTGCAGAAGACTCTTTAAGGGTGAGGGAGGGTGGAGGTACAGGGAGAAAGTGGACATCTGCCCCCTTTTATTACTTTCCTTGGGGCAGAAATTGTAAGCTCTTGGTGGCATTCATAACCCCTGCTGTGTTACAAAGGGACACATTTCTTTCTTCAAATATAGAAACATAAACATAAACAAGATTGATTTCTAAGTAGGGGATGTGCAGGCTCTGTATGTTCCTCTCTTTTGTTGCAGAAACTTCTTGAGGACGTGCCTTCATCTGTTTTGTTTACCAATGAATCTGTCCCGAAGTCCTGGGGCAGTGCAAGACAGGTGCTCACTAAATATTGGTGAAATTGGTTGAATTGGGCCACACAGAGCTGGGCATGGCAGCACCTAATTAAGAACAGCAGCCAGTAGAGTCAGGTCCTTTTTGCTCCTCACAGGAAGGAAAAATTTTTTTGTAGGGAAATCAGGGCTTTATAGACCTCCACGGAGGATTTCCCCCAATGCTTTCCTTGTGTGTCTTTCTTTTCTTTCTTTCTTCTCCTTTTTTAAATTCAGTGTGTGGGGCACTGTGCTTTACCCTGTGAATGAATGAATGTAATCACCCTGGGCTTTAGTGTTCGCATCTTTTTGCAGAAAGTTGAACTAGAATATCTCTGAAGAGGAATAGTGTGAGGGTGAGGATCATTTTCTCCTGTCTCCAGCCTCAGTCTCAAGAGCGAAGTAGCAGACTATGGGAAGAGACGGTACGGGACAGCTCTTATTGGTACTGGGGTCAGACCCCCCCCCCCGCCTCCCCATGAAAGGCTCCAGCTCTCAGAGAAATGAGCCTTGAGCCCGTGGTGCTATGATGGGAAGTGTTCCCCCCAGGCAATGAGCAGCAGTTTCATTGTCTGCCCCTCCACTCACTGTGTGGCTAATGATAGACCTCTGCCATTTCCCCACAGGCCACTCCTCTCAGACTGTGCTGTGACAGTGATACTGGCATCTGGGGGTGTGGTGAGGTGAAAATACCCATTTTCCCAGCAGGCAGCCCGCTGATCCCACACATCAGGAGCACTTTCCCTGGGCATCTTGGGTTGGAGCCACTCATTACTAGGAACAGGAACGTTTCAGACATCGTCAAACTGAATGGAATGGATTTGGCCCAGCTGCCCTGCGCTGTCGGGGATTATGCCAGGGACGGCTCGTTTGTGGTTCATGCCCTTGGTTTTCCCCTCCTGCCTTGTGATTCCTGGGAGAAAGAAGATCATTTTCTGGTTCCTTATTCAGGACTAGCACAAAGGACTCCATGCTATAAATCCTGTGACTATTGATATTCAGGTTCATGGCAAATCTTCCTAACCATCTTAATCCTATAAAAAGCTCCTTGAAAGAATAATACATATCAGCTGAGTTGGCATAGAAACATGGAATGATTTCAATGGAAATGCTAAGTGCCATGATTTAGAATTGAATAGTCATTGGTACAGTTGCATGTAGATGCCGTTGTCTGGATTCTTTTTTTTTTTTTGTCTGTTTTGTGACCGGTAAGGGGATCGCAACCCTTGGCTTGGTGTCGTCCGCACCGCGCTCAGCCGGTGAGCGCACCGGCCATCCCTATATAGGATCTGAACCCGTGGCGGGAGCGCCACTGCGCTCCCAGCGCTGCACTCTCCTGAGTGCGCCACAGGGTCGGCCCCGTTGTCTGGATTCTTTCCCGAAGATTTTGTGATCATGCACATGTAATCCCCACTCCGCAAGTCTGTATCCCATGAGTTCCCTAACAAGTGCTTTAAACCTATCAGTTGTTTCCATTCCACAAGCTCTATCATCTCCCCACTTTCTGGAACATCTCACCCACACCTCCCCTGATTATAGCTGTGGTTTCTACTCTTAAAGGCCTACCTTAATTTAATTTTGATTTCTTTTTCCTCAAAACCTTCCTTTAGCATCCCAGATCTCAGTGAGCTCAATTTTGTGTAACAAGTCTGATTTGTGCTGTCATGATATTCTCTCCTCTGTTTACCTTGCATTGCTAGTTTTTAGTCACACCTTTCTACTTTAGGAAACATGAGGATGTGTCCTGTACAGGTCTGTATCCCCAGCCCCTAGTGTAAAACCACAGTGCATATACCTCTAACATGGATCAAGGTCCTGCCTACACATGCCAACCGTGAGGCGTGTTCATTATCCCCATTATACAGATGGGAAAAGTGGGGTTCATTTTGGCAGGAAAAATGTGAATAAGATCACACAGCTAACTACTAAGTTTTGGAATAGGATTTGAGTGAGGCTTTTGACTCAAATTTCCTCTTTCATTGTTGTTTGAGTTATTTTAGTTTTTAAATTGTATTTATTGATTTGGGTTGGAAATACATTCATGTAGTAAAAAAAAAAAAAATTCCAAAGGGTCTAGGTCTAGGTCTCTTTTTTTTTATACCGTACTGGTAACTTAATACTTGCTTCTTCTCCAGATGCCCTTATTTTCCTCCAAGAAGCCAGCTAACTAGTCTGACTTCTGCTGTAGCATCATTGCAAAATCTTGAGATGATTCTCTTACCCTTTTCTTATCCAGCTAATTGATTGCTTAAGGCCAGCTCATACCTCAAAAGGCCTCAAATCCAAATCTGCCTTGTCTGTAATCACTGCTCCCCTGGATCCAGCCTTCACTCCCTATCCAGATGACTGCAATCCTGCTGCCCTCCCTGCCTCTCCTCACCCCCTTTCAGTTCCTCCTAGGGTAATCTAGAACCCTTCAGAAATCTTCAGGGAGTCCTTCTACTTCCTGATTGAGTTCTTAGCCCACAGATTCTTAACTTTTTTTGTTAGGCTGCCTAGTTAGTTTTGGTAGTCTGGGGAAACCATTGTCAGTTTTTAAATAAGGGTTTTAAATGCATAAAATAAAACATATAGGACCAAAAAGGGAACTGTTTATACTGAAGTAGCTATTAAACTATTTTAAAAGAGCCGGCCCATGGCTCACTTGGGAGAGTGTGGTGCTGATAACACCAAGGCCATGGGTTCGGATCCCTATATAGGGATGGCCGGTTAGCTCACTTGAGAGAGCATGGTGCTGACAATACCAAGAGTTAAGATCCCCTTACTGGTCATTTAAAAAAAAAAACAAACTATTTTAAAAGCAAATTTTGATATAGTAATCTATGTGTTTCCTTATTAATACATTAAATAACAGAGATCTCCCAGCAACTATGATAACTACCACCATTTCTTTTTTTTTTTTTTTCTCCTTTTTTTTGTCTTTTTTCGTGTCTGGCAACGGATCGCAACCCTCAGTGTCGCGCCCGTACCGGACCGGCAACAGGATCGCAACCCTCGGTGTCGCGCCCGCACCTCGCTCAGCCAGTGAGCGGGAACCGGTCTGTATGTGGGATCCGAACCCTCGGCGGGAGCGCCGCTGTACTCCCAAGCGGTGCACTGTAGCAGTGTGCCACCGGGCCGGCCCTAACTACCACCATTTCAAATGATATTTTGAGATACCCACAACATCTATGATGTGATGTAATAATATCTGATTTGTTTGGTGACCAGTCACAGGTCCTTCTAATATCTGTGTGTTACCTACATTCATAATCAAAGGAAACGCCAAATTTCAGAGGCTAACAAAAAGGAAGTGTTAATTTTTGTCTATTTTCATTTATGGGCCCCAGGTTAAGCCCCCTTTCTTAGTCTGAATCTCAAGACTCTCTGTGGTCTGCTTTCTCATTTTCTGATAACTTTAAAGGTTTGGGTCTGTCCCGCTCTCCCTGTGTGGGCTCTGCACCACCCAGATGGGAGACAAACCTGGGAACCACCATGTCCAGCCTGACCCCTGCATCTCTGTTCTTCTGTTTGCATCTGTGCAGGTAGAGGAAGGATGGTGGGAAGGTGTTCTCAATGGCAAGACTGGAATGTTTCCTTCCAACTTCATCAAGGAGCTGTCGGAGGAGTCGGATGAGCTCGGCATTTCCCAGGATGAGCAGCTGTCCAAGTCAAGTAAGGAAGTCCACCCCACCAAGCAGGAAAGGGGCCGGGGGACCGTTGGGCTCTGCCTCAGCCTCCCTTCGGTTCTGTATCCTATGCCGAGAGGCTGTGACAACAGCTCCTGAGTATTTTCTCAGTTATAATACCTTAACCCACTGCGGTTAAGTTTATCACTATAAAGGTGTGACCTACAGCCACTCTTTCTGTACATCTCTGGATAGGCGACTGCCATTCTTCCTACCAGAGTAGTACTGTCTCATGGTTGGCCCTTGTTGCTGTGCCTCCATATAATTCTAAACTGTCGCTTACTGTAAGTTCATACCTATTTTTAAAATGAACCAAATGAGATTGTCAGTATTTCTCAGCATCCCTGGAGGAACTTGGAGAAAAATGACAAAAAAAAATAATAATAATAATTGATGGCAAGAAGTGCTGTGGACAAGACGGGTGCATGCCAGTTCCCTTAAAAGTATGCCAGGACAGCTGAGTCCAGGCCCACCGTGGGTGAGCACGTGTGTCCTTCTGCAATGGTGAGAACGAACTTCAGGTCTTTCTTTCTCCAGGGCCTGAAGGTCTCCCTCCAGCTTCTCTGCTGCCCTTTCCAGCTCACGGAGCAAAAGGTCAGGACCGGGAAGCTTTGTTTTCCCAGTCGCTAAGCCAACTTCCTACATGGGCGTCTGTGTATCTCACAAGAGTGTGCCGTCTTGAGCCAAGGTCATGGGTGTGAATGTTGTAGGAAGCTCAACTGTGTCATACTGGTGTGGCACGACCTGAGGTTGTGGACATTTTTTTTTTCTTTTTTTGACAAGAGGGAGACAGCTCAGTCCTGCCAAAATAATTCTTAAATGCCTTCTTTTTCATTAAAAAAAAATCTGACTTGAATGGTGTTCTCATGTTAGTTTGTGTCTCTTTTATTTAACCAGTAGCATGACTGGACAGATACCCAATTTGGAGGTAAAGCTGTTTTCAGGGAAGTGCTCAGATGACCTCCTTGGAGTCTCAGCAACTCTGGATCATGCAGCTTGACATACATAGAAACAGCAGTACCAGCTGGTTAGCTCAGTGGCTTTAGCACTGCCTCTTCCCTCCACTGCCGAAGTCTGGGACCCTCCTACCCATGGACCTCACTCCATCCTGTGGTAGGAAGGACTGAAGGGGCATTTTGGAGCAAATGAGGTGTCTTAGAACTCCTGTTGCCTTCTCCAGCTTGGGGCAGGGGGATTCGCTACTAACATGATCCAGCTAATGAGTATGGCCTGCAGAGGAGATGTCCTTAATCCCACGATAGTGGGAATTGCTATTGCTCCCAAAATCCATATTAGAATTTTAGCTGCCCTGGTGTCTTCTTTTGTACACTGGAATAGTATCGTACCTGGTAATTAGGTCCTATAATAACAGTACCATACCTCAGGGACATTGTGGATCAAATGGGCTTTTTTGGAGGGAGGACTAAATTGGGTCATGATAATATCATTTCCATGAGGAAATGCATTATGAGTTCCAATAGCAATAATGCATATAAACTAACTCACCCCTAGAAGGCCCCCAATAAATGGTAGTTCTCATTGTCAATCAGGATAAACTGTTGGGATATAACCAGTTAGGATCAGCTGCTTGGAGGCTGCTTGCACACTGATTAGTACCGTGTTCACTGAAGCATCGTGTCTGCATTTGCAAATTACTTTGGGATTCCTCTACTGATGTAGAGAAAGAGATATGGAGAGGTATTGGACAACATCTTCAGGAGAACCTTGACCTCTTGGTATCCTGCCATCTTAGCTGTGCTCTCAGAACTGGAGGGTCAGAGACGTAATGCCTCTTGTATTTTTGGAACTATTGAAACAAACTGTCTCCTCTCATTCCACGTCAATAATGTGGACAGCTGACCTGCCTTACCCCTTTGCTCAAAGTGTATGGTGCTGGTGTTCCTGGTACAGGAGGATTAGGAAGCAGGGTGGAATAGTTTTCCCAATCATTTAGCCTTCCTTCACCTGCTCAGAAGGGGCAGTTTCTCTTCTAGGGACTTCCCCACATCCCCCAACATTCATTCAATTAAAAGCCTTCCATTTCAGGACCAGGAGAGCCCAGTAGTTTCAGCAGCCATGTTTAGTTGCCATGGAATCTGTCCACTGATGAAAGAGTTTTGAGGTCCCTGGAGACACATGGTCTCCCAACAAGGATGGATGTTTCTGATAAAGACTACATGGCTTTTGTAGTCTTCCTGTTACATATAGTTAAGGAAAAGAGGCCCTATCTCTCCATCTGTCTGTATCCATCCATTCATCCTTCTTTCTCTCCTTTCCTCTCTCTGTTTTTCATTCATTCAGTCTTTATTGAGCCCCCATTGTTACTAAGACACTGTACAAGGCATGAAGATATGTGAGAGTAGTTCAAAAAGTTCATAGAAAATAGATTTAAGAGATAAGACAATCTTTCCATGAACTTTTTGAAGTACCCTTACGCAGAGACAAATCAGACAGGTTCCCTGCCTTCAGTAAGCTCATGTTGCAGAAGGGGAACACATAGATCCACAGAAGTTCAGGAAAGTGGCACAGGAGCTCTGTTAGCAGGTGTCTGTACAAGGGTGGGGTATAAAGGCAGAGAGGCCAGTCTCCTGGGGATGTGGGGATGGTGGTGGTCACAAAGGGCTTCATAGAAGCAGATTTGAGAATAATGTCCCTGTAGCTTGCTAGATTAAAATAATCGCCTGAAAGAGAAAAATAGCATCTCTCAGTGTTCTGACAGGATTTTCGGTAGCTGTTTACACTCTGGATTTGCTTCAGTGTGTGACTGTTTTAAAATTTATATAATCAGATCAGATCACATGCAGAAATCATGTATATTGGTAGGATTTGTTTAAGTGGAACCTTTGGTTTTGGAGTGAATCTGTTTATTCTCTACTCCCAGAGAATGGTGTTAGTAGTTTCAATGTGCTTTAATTAAAAAACAAAACAAACAAACAAAAATCATTTTTGTTTTGAAATAATTATAGATTCACAGTAAGCTGCAAAAATAAACACAAAACTGTACAGGGAGGTCCCATGTACCCTTCACCCATTTCCCCCCAATGATAACATCTTGTGTAATTATAGTAAATGCATATTTACTTTTGCCATAAAGCTGAAAAAGACAAAATGTAGTTAATGCACAAAAGACATCTAACTTTTTACTTTGATATGAGCTAAAATGTACTTAATCAAAGTCTTTGTTAGACCAGCCCACTTAGTACTCTTCATAACTTAGTTTTTCACAGAGATTGCTTAATCAGTACATAGCTCTGGGACAGAGTCAAATTCCTAATGTTTGTACCATATTGGTAATTTTTAGAGATCATAGTGACGTCATATAAAAATCCCTTAATTAAAAAAAATTAAAAATCCCTTAATTTATATGCTACCAAACATTAGGGTGAGTTTTTTTTTTTTAAAGATATAAAATCTGTATCTTGGTACTTATGAAGAGAACCTTGTGTACAATGAATTTTTATATAGCTCTTTGTTTCTGACACACACACATACACACACACACACATGCTCACACATACACTCCTACCTCTATATGTGCACGTTTATTTGGTATTTGTACTCTTCACATTTCTACTTCCAGAAAGTATTTGAGGTAGTTATTGAATTTTGTGTAGCAATAGATGAATGTGATAGAAGAAATACTGACATTATATTTGTAAGGAAGTATGCCAGGACTGCTTGACACACTGTAGGGTTAAATAAATGTTTGCCATATATTTTATTTCTCTAAGGAGGCATTTTTATCTTTGCATGACAGGTGAAAATTGCTTGAAATTATTTTTCTCTTACTCTGATATATTTTTACATATGGTGGTTGGTTATGAAAACCTCTAAACCTTCTTAGATCTTTGTTCAAGTTAATCTAGTCTATCAAGGAAAAGAGTTACAACCAACAATTGGTTGATATTGGTTGATATTTTGGTTTAAATATTTTATCTCAGAAGAAAATAAATAGTTGTGTAGTAAAAAACTTTTTGCTGCATATTTATATTTGAAAACATCTTCATCATTCACAGAGCTTATGAAACCTTAAAGGTAGTGTTTAAAAAAGATTTTTATAAGCTTTTATTATAGAAAATTTCTAACATACAAAAGTAAGAATAGTATAATGAACGCCTGTGTACCCATCACCCAGCCTCAGCAATTATCAACCTATAGCCAATTTGTTAAAATTATAGCCCCGCACACTCTTCTCCTATATTACTTTGAAGCAAACTCCAGATATTATATAATTTCATCCATAAATATCTCAATATGTATCAGTAAAAGGGTGTCCTAAAATACTATTACACACATACACAAAAATTATGGCTATTCCTTAAAATAATTAAGCATATGGTCAGTGTGCACTTTCCCTAATAGTCCTTTTTGTGGATACAATTTGTTAGCTTGAATCTAGATCCACATAAGATACATCACATTGTGATTAGTTTATATGTCTCAAGTCTTTTGAATCTATAGATTTCTTCTTCATATCTCCTTTTCTTCTTGCAATTTTTTGCTAAAGAAACTGAGCTTCTTTGTCCATTAGTTTCCTGTAGTCGGGCTTTTGCTGATTTCATCTCTGCTGTGTCATTTAATCTGCATTCCTATATATGGATAATTAAATCTAGGGACTTGATTAGATTCAGGTTCGCTATATATGTGTGTGTGCATGTGTGTATATATATTTTGGTAAACCTACTTCCTAGGTGGTGATGGATAGTCCACCTGGACACTCATAATGTCTGGACATCTTTCTTTTTGAATGTCAGCAGCCACTGGTGATTATGACCCAGACCTAGTCACTCTTCAGGGCTTGCAGAGTGGTGTCAACCAGGAATTTGTTTAAAGAATGAAATGGGCTCACATGTAATAGATCAAGAGTCCAAAAAAAGTGTTTAGTAAATTAGGTTTTATAAAACAAAGCATCCAAGCAGTTGCATTAATAGTGTAGGAAGCATATTATGATGGTAGGGGTGGAAAGGAATTTAGAGATCATTTAGCCTGGTGTCAGATGAGGACACTAAAGCCCAGTGAACTTAAGTCCTGGGCATGGCCTGGCTTGTGAGTGATGAGGCTAAAATGACATGCAGGCCTTCCACACACTCTGATGTTGCCTCTATTATGCAAACGGAGCATCTGACAAATTTCAAACCCAAGTACAGTTTAGCTTGTTTCTTCTTAGTATCACAGATCATGATTAATTAATAGCCTTTTCATTTACAATTGTGCATACATCACTGTTGCCTAAATAATATGAAATAGAGCTAATTACTAAATGTTATAATCACAGAATATCCTGACTCTATAGGAGTTACCTGGGCTTTTATATGGCAAAGAAATCCAGATATAAATGTTGCCTAATTTTAATTTCATACATATTTTGTCTCACATTTAAGATATAAATGTCTTTTCTATTTTTAACATCTTTTTGATATTATTTCATTTCAAATAACTGATGTAAAACTAAAAATATTCTTGTCTTAAAAAAAAATAAAATCCTGAAGCTACAGAAACATTTTCAGTCATTTCCATAATCTTCAGAGGGAGAAAGTTTGCATTTTCTTTCTACAACCATTAATAAGCATGGGTTTTCAATTTGAATTGAATTTCTCATTTTCCTAATTCCTTATTTAAAAAGTTTAGGCTCTGATACTTTCGTGACTTGTCAAGCTAAGACAAAGATGAAGATGACTTTTTAAAATGCGTGGCAGGCTGGCCATTTAGCTCAGAGAGTGGTGCTGATAACACCAAAGTCCAGGGTTTGATCCCTGTACTGGCCAGCTGCAAAAAAAAAAAAAAAAAAAAAAAAAAATGGCAAGATACTTTCGTGACTTGTCAAGCTAAGACAAAGATGAAGATGACTTTTTAAAATGCGTGGCAGGCTGGCCATTTAGCTCAGAGAGTGGTGCTGATAACACCAAAGTCCAGGGTTTGATCCCTGTACTGGCCAGCTGCAAAAAAAAAAAAAAAAAAAAAAAATTATGGCAAACCAGTACCATGAAACAGAAATACTGTTTCGTTAGCTATAAGAAACAGATGGCTCAGTACTCCTCACCTATAAAAATGAAAGCCAGGCTGACAAATTCCACTCTGTGGCATCTCTAGACTTTTTTTCTTTTTAGTATTGGATGTTTGTTTTGGTATGATGTTCTATTAGCAAGGAAGGGCAATTAGCAAATTGATGAAGCAGTGTTTCAGGCAAACTTAGATGCTAGTGTAAGCATATGCTTTTGTGTTTGAATTTTAAAATTCTTCCCTTTTATTGTGTTTGCCTTCAGATACTAATACTTAATTGACAGTATAGTATTTCCCCCAATAAAATAAATAATCGCTTGTATTCATGATCTTTCCAGTTGCCTATCTCTTTTCCGCTTCAGGTAGAATGCCTGTGTATCCTCACCCAGCTCAGACTCCATCTCACATTGCCTTGCTGCCAGCAGAGAGGGACACTTTGCAGAAAGGCTTAACCATTCAGAGACATCAGGGCCATGTTCTACCTCAGCGATTCTCAGACTTGTTCCTGGGGAAGAACACATGGAAGTTCTGTTGTACTTGGAGGAACATTATCAAAATAGTGATATTATTTTTCTTATACTTTTTTCTGACACTGAGAGGACTGCTGCTGTTCATTTTCGGAGACCCTAGCTCACAAAACAGCTGTCTTTCCTTAGGAGTAATGTTGACTTAATGACTGAGTAAAGTTAAGCAGAGTAAAAATTCCTAAAATAAAAACTAGCCACTGTTACTTGCTCTGCTTTTGTCATCAAAGTCCTCAGGAACTGCAAGTCTAGCAAGAACGTTTGAGACACTTTGTTGTTTTTCTGGATTATTCTTACATAGCCAGTGATTTGAATGCCTAAGTTTTTGCTTTAATTGGAGGGAGCACATCTGTCCTGAAGAGCAGATTTCAAAACACGCCTATAGGATATGGACATTGGTAATACCTGTTTGCATTTGACATTGTTAGTCTCATTGTTCACAATTCCCTTCATATATTAGGAGTGCCAGGCCCTGGAAGCTGACATTGTGGCCCCTGTTGGGTTTCCCATTTTTATATGGAGTGTATCTAAGAAGTGAGACAAGTTGCTCTGTCTCTTCTCAGTTCCACTCTCTGCTTCTCTGTAAATGTAGCCTGCCTTTTTCATCTCTCAGACTTACTAGGAAGCTGTATGACTGACCTCCAGTTTGAGAATTGAATTCACAAGTCATAATAGAACTCATTTCTTAAATAATTTAGAATAATGCATTTATTAATTGAGTTTGCCTTTAGCAAGTTATTTTACCTGCCAGTAGTACTCTCTGTAGAGTGTGTGTGTGTGTGTGTGTGTGTGTGTGTGTGTGTGTTGGTGGGTGGATATCAGTGTACTCAAACTGGGACAGTATGTGTGTATTCTGTGTACTTTTTCATGGTTCCAGAGATATTTGGGCTTTAGCCATGTGTTCAGTCTTATGTATGCTATTGATAACCTCTACGTGTAACAACAACAGCAAATAGATAATTTGACATATGACACTGGGTGAGTCCTATGTCCTCATGCTTAAGTACAGACTCATGACTGGTATGGCAAAACCTCAATTATGATGTTTCAGGAAATAGTATTTTCTGGTGTCCTTGATGCTAAGCAGAAAACTTATATTGATATAAATGCCACTATCAGTTTCAAACATTATTGGAGAAGTCCTCCCCTGCCCCCAGTGTATTAATACATTTTCTTGCTTAAAGGTACCAAGGGTGACAAATCTTTGAAAGAGTATTCCATGTCTTGTTTAGAATCTTGGGGGCATGAATATCAATTTTTATCCCATAGGGCTATAAAGGTAGAAGATAAGTAACCAAGGGCCTATATCTGTATTATGCTTAGGTCATACTCTCCAAAGAGAAGATTGTGCTGTACAATTAAGTTAATTCAGGAATCTGGTTAATTGGATTCCCTCTGGTTAATTGAGGTTTTCCTATTCTTCAGTTACAGTGTTGAAATGGCTTCCAAGTTTTAACTGGGCATAACGTACATGCCAGTCATTTGCAGAGGCAAGCCCCGATTCTGGGTGCTCATTGCTATCATGGTTGCATGGGGACTTTGGGCTCATTCTGTCACATTCTTAAATTCTGCCTAATGGTTTCTGGTTAATTTTATGGATGAAGCTCTTGCAGCGGATTCATTGAAGGCAAGTTCAGTTAAAGACTCTCCCTCTTCCTTCTTTTGCCATCATTTGCTCCCCCTTTCCCCTCTCTTGTTTTTCTCTCCCCTTCTCTTCTCTCATTCACTGTCAGGAAAGACTACCTTTGAAGGGACAATTCTGTACCGAGCTGCACCGGGAAAGACGGAGGGCCACAGACGCTATTACAGTGAGTGACCTTAACAGCAGGAGGCAATTGTAAAGATAAGATCTGGGTACTTGTGTTTTTTGATGCAGCTGCCTTTTCCCGAGCTGCTCATGCTTATGCCAAGTGTCTGTGTGAACTTCTGATCCAAAGACATGGACTTATTTGCCAAAGATAAGTGCCATCTCCTTGGTGTGTGCTGCAGGAGCATCCCCACCACCAGCCCCTGGCGCTTTCTCATTTGCTTTGTGCCTCTCTCATGTATGTGACATGCGTGCATGAACCATGCGTGCAAAGAAAGGAGCAGTAGTCATGGCATATGTATTTGTCCCAGTATCTCTGGGCTTCTGGGGTGGTGTAAGATGGCTTCCCGCAGAGATGTCAGCCTCTCATGGTTATTGCTTTTTCTGAGTGGGTCATTGGAAATCAGTAAACCATTTCGTCATTGCGTGGTTCAAAGAAATAAAAATTTGGCATGAAAGTTCATGCCAGAAATGGTGTTTTGCTTTGCTCATTCAGCCAATCACCACACGGCAGACTTCTTTTGGCAGGACCAATGTATAGGTAGCCCTTTGTGTTGTGAATAAGGCTGCCAAAAGTTGAGGAGTAGGAGATGAATGAATTAATCTCATGACAGTTCCTGCTACACAGTAAGCACTATACATGTGTGTTAACTTAAAAGTGAGTAAAAATGGCTTGTGGATCTGAACTGATCAGTGCTGGATGAGTAGGGGAAATGACACAAAACTAGATGGTTACAGGACCGGTGGAAGCAAATTTGAGGAGGCTTTGTTCTTTTTATCACCCTGAAGGAAAAGCATCCATCTTAGTGTGCTTAAACGCCCATACACACCTATATACGTACATGGATGTGATGAAAGAGGAAGTTCAGATGTGAGCACCAGGACTGCTTCTCAAACTGTGTGGGATGGAGTTTCTTTTCCTTTGCATCCACCGTGGACAGATGCATGGTCCTACTGCACACGACCTTACTACACATGCAGTGTGCCACCTGTGCCTCACTTAGGGGGTTTGACAGCACCTACATTGGGGTCTGTGCCCTGTTCACCTAGATGAATCCACTGGCCACATGCCCGGAAGTCACACCAGTGCACACTATTAACACTAAAAGCATTTATAAACATACACACACGTTCTGCATTTATCTCACTGCGTACCAGTAATGAGCCCTGCATGAACTGGCCCTGGTCCACAGTCCTCACTCTGGGTTGCACTGCCCAAGAGTGTCACCTGGCATTCTGTGCATGACATAGGGACATTTTACAAGATAACATGTGTGATGGACACCAGTAGCTAAAACATGTAGCACCAAACACACATGAAAATGAAAAGACGCTTTTCTTTCCCTCCAAAGGGAAGGAACTAGATAGATTTTGATTTATTTCACCAGTGTAGATAGTCAAATGTTTAATTTCTATACTTAAAAGTGATAGAATTAAGCTTCCAGAATTTCCGGAATAAAAATCTGCCGTGTGTTTCCTTCCCAGGTCATGCTTGTGTGGTTGAATGACTGTGCAGCCTTTCCCTGTGTAATATAAAGAGTATTTCTCACAGTGATTAATATAAAGTTATTAAGATGAGCCCAGAAGGCAGCAATCCCTAAAACCAGAAGCTCAGTGAAATTAGGCTGGCAGTGGTTGAAAATGTGATGGTCCTAGCTAATGGAGAATGATGGAAGAACCCTTCAAATTCCTCTCTCTGAAGAACTAAAACAGACTTGCCCTAATCCATCTGTCCTGCTGCCTTCTGGTGGTGGTGGTGGGAGGGGAGCGGTGATGGTTTCGTTCCACTAACCATTTCTTTATTTCACCCTCAAATGGTTCTTTCCAAACCAGAAAAGAATATACAAGCCATTTATCACATAGAAAGAATCCATACGGCAAAATGAGAACATGTTAAGGGGGAAATGACACAATATTTAGACTCAAAAATTATATCTCCAACCGGGTTATTTCCAAAAACAATGAACAAATAAACACGCATGGATAGTTAAGCCAGGGGGTTCTCCATGTTTGCACACTCAGATCCGGTCCTGTGAATTGCAGCCGACCCCCTCGTTGTGGGCTGTTCCTCATTGCTCTGTCCTCGGTTCTTGCTCACAAATGCTGTTCTTTAGTTAATTAAAATGTGCACCAGTAATCTTCCTCCTCCCCTATCCTTTTGGCTTAAAAATAGCATTTTATAGAAAACAGCAGCAACAACAAATGAAACCATTGTTTTAAGGATTTGATTTTGAAACTTGTTGGCAATTTATAATGACCTTTCTATATTTCGTCTGTTTTCATTTTAACAGTTGTTTCCTGCACTGAGACTTCCTTATTTGAATGATTTCAACATTTTATGACATTTTTTGTGAGCAATTATTTGGTGTATCATTCTTATGGACTAGGAGTCCACCTTACCTGTAGGAGGACAGTGCACAATTGGCTAATAGAGAACAAAATTTGGTGGTGTACTTCCATTCCAAGGGGATTGTTATGATCAGGAGATATGTAGTAAATGTTCAGGAGCTATCCAACATGTCTAGAGGCATTTAGGGACAGGTTTAATGACAGAATTTAGTATTCCATAAAATATCCTTTGAATCCTGCTCTTTGATGGCATAATTGTACTGACCATCAGAGGAAGAATGCACACCCAGACAATAACTAGACACAAATAGGCTCTTCCTTTTAGGAACATGGTTGTGGGCAAAGCCTGGGGAAAAAAAGAATCTGGGGAGGTAAGTGTCCGTATTGTCTTGCTGATAACTATTTTATGACTTCCAACACATGCACAAGAGGTCAAAGGCATCGTGCTATGTCCCCAGTATTTTTCTTTGGAAAGGGATTCAGCTTTGGGAAAATGATGGTGTTGAGAAAGGAAAGAAGAACTATAGGCTTGGGGGGTTCTGGCCTCTGGGAGGGTGGCTTCCTTTCCCTCTCTTACAAACATGATCATCTTGCTAGTGAAACCATCCTAATGTCAAGTTTGGTTTAATGCTTTCCTAGAGAAACATGTCTGCATGCATTTATTCCATGTGAAGCCATCCGAAGAGATTTAATTCTTTGGCAGTCATAATTTTGTGTGGTTTCTTTAATTGCTAATTTGTTGAAATGGCTTTTAGCTTTACAGTTTCCCTTTAGGAAATGTTACTTGCCCTGCTAATTGCTAATTGACATGAGTCATAGAGATTGGAGGTACAGTATGTGGTACTGACTGGGTGGGGTGGCAAATGGGGGGCACGGGAAGGGTTGTTATTGCACAGACTATGGCAAAACAAATTTGGATCAGAATAAGGCCCTTGGCTGAAGAAAGGTGAAATTTCATGTGTACAAAGAGATCTGCTTCGGAATGAGCTTTTTCTGAAAAGTTGTTTTGATTCACTTCTTAAAGCTAAAGGCTGGGGGTGGGGAGACCAAACAAAACTCAGAGCCAGCCAAACTCAACATACTTAATATACAGAAAAAAGAAAATCCTGGTGCAAGTTGTCCTGGACCCAGTAACATGCTTAGAGGTGGTTCCTGGCTGGCTGTGAAGTTCTTCAGGGCTCTGGCTGATTTCTGAGCTCTTTCTCTCCCCATCCCCCCTCTCGACAGGTTTAAGGGAAACCACAGGCTCCGAAAGTGATGGGGGTGACTCGAGCAGTACCAAGTCCGAAGGTGCCAATGGGACAGTGGCAACTGCAGCAATCCAGCCCAAGAAAGTTAAGGGAGTGGGCTTTGGAGATATTTTCAAAGACAAGCCAATCAAACTAAGACCAAGGTCAATTGAAGTAGAAAATGACTTTCTGCCGGTGGAAAAGGTATGTTCAACAGTTTCTGTTTTATTTCAACATAATGTGGAATGTCCAAAAGTACATTGTGGGGTTAGCACTGGAGGCTTCTGTTCCCTCTTTGGGGGTTTTGATGTCCTCGTGTGCTAGCTGTTTGCCCTCTTCCATTTTTTAGCACTGTCTCTGCTTGGGAAGGGCTTCCCTCGAAAGGCTCATGCTCTACTTTGCTGCTTCCTTTCTTACTGATCTCTCTAGGGAATGCTTTTCAGGATGACTTTTCAAATGGGCCAGGACTTTTCCATCTCCTTCCCAGATAAGCACCTCTTACCTGAACCCAGCTAAACACACGACCGTGATAGCTTTCGGACACCCACCAATCTCTCTCCTCTCCTTGTCCATTTCTCTAGTGCTTTGCTCTTGGGTGTGTTGACTGTGTTTCTGCAGTAGGGAAAAGGAATGGTGTGTTTTATCTCTAAGAGTTAGGTGGAGACGATTTCATACTGCTGAAAGGAAGTCTCCCGCGTGTGTAAGTGATAGAAATGGCCTGTGCTGTGACTGCCTGGGTTGTTAGCATCAGGAAGCTGGCTGTTTTCTTCTGCTTCTGGTTCTGGGTTGGCAGAGGCAGACAGCATGTTGCCACTGAGTACGCGGTTGCCACAGCAACACACCCAGAGCCATGGCGCTTGTGGCTGCTGCTGACGTCTACTGTGGTACACTTCTAAGCATCATAGCCTTGCTTAGGAGTTGATAAATACTGTGGAATTTTCCAAATTATAATAAGCTACACTTGTGCTGTGCTTGAGGAATGTTTATTAGTTTGATTTAGTGCTGAAACTTTTGCTTTGGCGTTTGTGCCGGCAAGCTTGGGGGATGGGGTATTGGCCACATCTCTAACGCAAGTTTATCAGTGGCTTTTAAATGTTTTCCATTTTTTGGTGAGATGGAATTTTAAAGGTTTACATCATCATCGGCAGCTGTAGAACTACCCCCTACCCACTCCCAGCAACTTTGCCCTGTGTCATCATGCATTAGAAATAGAATCTGAAAAGAAAACTTTTGGGGCACTTAATCCCCTTAGACATGAATAAGGCAGAAAGGGCAGATACCTAGAAATTAAAGACTTTCATTTAAACTTGTCTTTGGTTGAAGCTTCTCTGAGCCAGCATTGTTCATTTCAGTACTCAATATATAATATTTTTCAAGATCTGAAAACTATCTAGTTAGTATCCCAGCTTGTGAGCTCACTTCTGTTTCACATGATCACATTCAGATCTCTATAAATATTTACAAAAGAGGAAGTTCCCATCTTGGGAAGTGTGGGAGATTAAATATGCCACCCCAAAGTGTGATTCTTTGGCATTTTTCGAGATGGTTATTCAGAGGAGCTGCAGACACAGGAATAGTTCTGAAAAGCTATTCTTTTGTACAAGAAATTTCCATCTGTCTATATTAATAAAGCAAACAAGGGATGCATACAGAGGCTTTCTCTGAGGCTCCCTTATCCAGATCTAGGAAAGATTAATTCACAGGAAAAGGAGACTAAAAGGTCTGACACTTTTAAAGGTCTGACAGAGGAACTTTTACCACAGGCTATCAACCATTCTTTCAGAGGGCTGCTACCTGAGAGACTTCATTTGCATAACAGGACAGCCTTTGCTAGACTTGTGTTTCCTCCCCTTACCCTCCCATAACCTGTCACCTCCCCCAGGAGTTCCAAGCCTCTATTCCTTTCTGTATAACATAAAAACTTCAGTCATCTGGCCTTTTTTGAGTCTCATATTTTGTGTGCCTCCCATGCACAGGTACATGCAATAAATTTGTATGCCTTTTCTCTTGTTAATCTGTCTATTGTCAGTTTGTTTTATAGACTCAAATTATTGAACCTTCAAAAGGGGGGAAAGGAAAATTCCCTTTACCCCAGTTTTTCTTCACTTTATTCAAGTGGTTGAAATGGACATGACCATTGATTCAGTCAGCAAACAGTTCATTCCTTTCATTTGTTTTATGATTCTTGATGATTCTTAGTCTTTTTCTTCTCTGTGTAGGAGGACATTGTGTGTGTGTGACTTTTATTATTGCTATTAATATTTGTTTTAAGTGCTAGTAATATATTGGGTTATTATTAATAGCAATGTCAATGTCAAATATAATACTTTCAAATTTACATCTCAGCACACTTCTTCCTTGAACCCCAGAGCCATATGTCCAACTGCCTACTTCAATATCTCCACTTGGAGATCTTAAATTCCTCCCAGTTTGTCCAGACCTGAACTCCTCATTGTTCCCCTCCAACTGCTCTACCCACAGCTTTCTCCATCTCAGTTGAAGGCAATGCCACCCCCTTCCCATTGCTCAGGAGAAAAACCCTGGTGTCATCCCTGTCTCCTCTTTCTCTTGCATCCCACATCTGATCCATCAGGAAACCCCATTAGCTCTGCCTCCAAAGTATGTCCATCATCCACCCATGCCTCATCATCTCTACTGCTCCCTAATAGGGCTTCCTGCTTCTTCCCTTCCCCCTGCAGTCCAGGGCGAGCCTTTGAAAACCAAAGTCAGATCATGCTACTCTGCTCACACCCTTGCTGAGGCTCCCCTGAGGACAAAAGTGAAAGTCCTCAACAGTGCCCATGTGACCCAAACCCCATTACTGTTCAGACTTGCTTCCCTGTTGCTATCCCCTTGCTTGTTTCATTCCAGCCTCCTTGCTCATTCTCAAACACGCCATGCACACTCTCACTGGGGGACATTTGCCACAGCAGTTTCCTCGGCCTGGGCCACTCTCCTTCTACCTGCCTACTTGGCTGCCTCCCTTTCCTCCCTATAGTCTTTGCCCAGACTGTCACCCTTTGCTTACCCTGTCACCCTTCCTGGCACTACATATTTTGTTTTCCATAGCATGTACCGCCTTCTAACAAGATATTTATTTTTAAAATTATGTTTAGTGTTTATTTTGTTCACCGATGTATACTATATGCTTAGAACAATGGATGGCACGTAGTAGGTGCTCAATAAATATTTGTCAAATTAATAATGTTAAAATTCTTAACATAGTACTTTAGAGATTATAGACAACTATAGAATGAGAGGGCTGGATGGGATAATATAACAGTTGTACAGTTATATATTATTAACTTAGTTAATGATATAGTTAAAAAAATTAGTTATATGAAAATATAGCAGTTGTATAGTTCACTGCATCTTTGTGAAACAGAGAAGGTTTATTGTATTGGTTTATTGTATTGGTGTTGATGACATGAAATGTTAACTTCATTGGAGTTATATATATATGTGTGTGTGTGTGTGTGTGTGTGTGTGTGTGTGCGTGCGCATGTACATCCTAATTCCTGATTTGTTTGCAAAATGAAACCATGTGCTGGAAGCTCCCTTAACACACTTCTCATTGTGAAGCCTCTGGGGAAAACAAACTTCCCAGTCTGCTTTTCTGGCTTTGGACAATTTTTACAACATCTAAGAGCATTTGAAACTATCTCCGCCCCCTGTTGTTGGTGCCACGGATAGTTGCGTTAGATTTATGGACCTATTATGTTATTGCACAATCTGGCATAAGAGCTGATGAGTGTGATATTGTTTTATTAGTGTACAACCTGGTTCTCATCACTTTTGAGACGGTTTTGTGTCCAAGATTTATGTTTAAGGAATAAAGTTTCCTTTGAGGATTGAGCTCGCTGTTTTGATTTTGCAGAAGCACAAATTGGATCTCTGTGTGACAGCATTTGTTAGGCGAGGCCCAAGTAGGTCTCCTGCTCAGGCTGGAATAGTTGACCTTCTGACATGGCTGGTTTGATAACCTGGATGAGGGGAAAAAGGGAATCTGACAATTATTAACAGCTGCAAGCATCATATTATACTTTCTGTTCAAGTTTGTGAAGAATTGAGATCTACTTTTCTGAGTCAGTCGATAATTTTGTGCTTGTCTTACCTGTGTTTTAACCCATATAACCCTACCCAGAGTTGATGATTAAATTATACACCAGGAGAAACATTGCGTAACATTCCTTCAACCATGCATAAAGAAGTAGAGAGTGTAGGTATTGTTACTTCTCTTATTAAGCTATAAGGAAGGACCCCACTTATCAATCTTTTTAATACTACCAAATGGATATGCCTGTGAATGATTTGTTTAATGCACCATTTAACTGAAGTATTTACAGATGAAATGATATAATGTCTGGGATTTGCTTCTAGTAGTCTGGAAGATGGAAGAGTGGGTGTGACATAGGAGAGACAAGATTGGTCATGAGTTAGTTGATAATTGTTGAAACTGGGTAGTTCATACATAGGGGTTTAATATACTATACTCTATTTTTGTATATGTTGGTAATTTCCTTTGATAAAAGGTTAGAGAAAAAGAAAGAACCTTGGAGAAAAATGTACCATTTAAACAAAACTCGGGTGTAAGTATGTGCTATATTAAAATAATGGAAAATACTTTGTGGCTGAAGAATGAACAAAGTTAAATACCAGAAGATTAGAGGGGATGGTACCATTGTCCTAGCTGACTGACCTTGAGAAAGTTGGCCTCAGTAGGGTCATCTGTAAAATAGGAATACTATTTTTAGCTATCCTACCTCATAGGACATTACAAAAAATATGTAGCTGAAAATACTCTATAAATTGTAAATATGCCTCATTTCAACTAGTGTTTATTGAGTGGTCACTGTGTGCTTGGCACTGGCAATACAGTGGTAAAGGAGACCAGATTACTACCTTCATAGAGCTACAGAAAAGTAAATGAGCAATAATATACATTATGGCAAGTGCCATGATCAGGCTGAGAACACAGTGCTGTGCTGTAGGAGCCCTTGGGTGTGACAGGAAGTGGTGAGTTGTTTAGGAGGCTGGAGACTGTGTGTACATGTGGGTGTGTACCCACTTCCTACAGGAAATGATGTTTAGGCTGAGAACCATGAGTCCAGTAGGCATTCATCAAGCAAAGGAGCATAGAGTTATCTCTGTGTTATCACAGAGTGAGAAGAGTAACATGTATGAATGCCTCGAAGAAGGAAAGAGATGGCACAGGTGGTGTGTAGAGGCCCCAGTGGGAAGTGGGGAAAGATGAGAATGGGGGAAAGAAACAGGGCCCAGATCATGAAGAGTCCTGTGAGCCTTGCTAAGGAGTTTAGAATTGATTTTGAGAACGAAGGGAACTGTCAAAGGGTTTTAAGCAAGAGAGTGACATGATCAGATAAGTGGTTTAGAGAAAGTGTTTCAACTTCAGTGTGAGGAGTGGATTACAGAAGTCAGAGTGACTAAAATTCAGAAGAGAGATGAGACTTATATTGGCTCTCCTGATAAATAGTCCCCCACCTTCCAAAAAAACAAAACAAAACAAAACAAACAAAAAAAAAGGGCCGGCCCGGTGGCGCACTGGATAGTGCGCTGCTTGGGAAGTGCGGCAGCGCTCCCACCCGAGGGTTCGGATCCCACATACAGACCGGTTCCCGCTCACTGGCTGAGCGAGGTGCGGGAGCAACACTGAGGGTTGCGATCCCGTTGCCGGTCCCGGTCCGTTACGGGGGCAACACTGAGGGTTGCGATCCGTTGCCGGACACAGAAAAAAGACAAAAAAAAAAAAAAAAAAAAAAAAAAAAAAAAGTCCCCCC
>NW_007727349.1:196663-210568 GCF_000696425.1 Galeopterus variegatus
CAAGGGTTCGGATCCCACATACAGACCGGTTCCCGCTCACTGGCTGAGCGAGGTGCGGGAGCAACACCGAGGGTTGCAATCCCGTTGCCGGTCCCCGGTCCGGTACGGCGGCAACACTGAGGGTTGCGATCTGTTGCCGGACATGGAAAAAAAACAAAAAAAAAAAAAAAAAAAAAAAAAAAAAATAGTCCCCCACCTCCAATTTAGGTTCTAGACCCATTCATTAATAAAATGAGTCAGTAAATGGAGAATCAAAATATTATTTTTGCTATTTTTTTTCAGTATGGATATCCAGTTGGCCTAGAACTATTTATCAAAAAGATTATCCTTTCTGCACTGCACAGCCCTATCACCTTTGTCATAACTTAAGTGGCTGTGTATGTGTGGATCTTTTTCTGGACTGTGTATTCTGTTCTGTTGGTCTGCTTGTTCTTGTGCCCATTCTACATTCTCTTGATCTTTGTTCCTCTTCAAAATTGTCTAGGCTGTTTTTGGCTCCTTGAATTTTCATTTAAATTTTAGAATCAGCTTGTCAATCCCCCCCGCCACCACCACCAAAAAAAATAAACAGCAAAAAACCTCCTGGGATTTTGATTGGGATTGCATTGAATCAATAGATACTTTCAGTGATTGACACCTTTCCAATCCATGAACATGGTATATCCCTCTATTTATGTAGATCTTATTTCACTTTGTGAAAAGTCCTCAAGCTGTACGCTTATGATTTGTGCATCTTTCTGTACATGTTGTATTGCAATGTATTACTGATGAAGGCAAAGTTGGAAAACATAGATTAGTGTGAGAGCCAAATGAGCCTGCTAGCTGATCCCCAAAATAAGATTCACCCACCAAGTCTCAGCCATATTGGACTAGCTTGGGCACACGTGAGGTAGAAGGGCATGCCTCTTGAGGAACAGCAGAGAAGGCCAGCTTCCAAGAGAGGAAATAGAAGAGCTGAGCTGAGCTGAGCTGAGCATGCCCAGTTTATTTTTTCTAAATTTACCTATCAGATAAACCATATTACTCTCCCAGGGGAGAGTGAATAAAGGGGCAGTGGATGCCAGGAGTATCCAGTTGTGTCCAGAGAGTGTCCATTTGAATTCCCTTTACATGGAAGGATGCATCAAGATAAGGGATGTTCTCTCTAACATCTTGAACTATTGTCATGGAGAGAAATGGATGTTTTGGGTAAATATTTTGAACGTAGAATCAAGAAGTTTGATGGTATGTGGGGGATAAAGGAGAGAGAAGACTTGAAGATGATGCCTTGGGCTATTGGTTTAAGCAGGTGGGTGAATGGTAGTACTATTTCCTGATTAGAAAACACTGGAGGAGGAGGACATTTGGAGAGGAAGGTCATGGATTAGCTGGATTTTGAGGTACTCGTGGGACTATCAAGTGGAAGCATCCACCAGGCAGATGGATATGTAAGTCTAATGATCAGGAGAGAACTGTAGAGTTAAGTTTGGGAGTCATTAGCCTAGAGACTGGGTTGGAAGACTATAAGCAAGAAGGCAGCCCAGACGAGACCTTAGTCTCATGAATACAGCTGGTACCTCAGAGGTCTCCCACCTGTGAACCTGAGGGGGAATTTCCTCATCAGGCTGCTTCCCTGGGACCTCAGCCTGGCCCTGCTCTCTTTTTCTTAATTCCTTCCCTCTTTATGAGTCACTCAGATGATCACTCCAGACCAATCACTTAGGGAAAGGAGTGTCAGATGTTACTCATAGGTAGGTTAAGTTACAGATACTCGGGTGAATCCCAGGAACTAACCTGACATGGCTTTATATAGAATAATCCTGGCTTTTTGGTGCCAGCTCATTCCATGCCCAGGCTCTCTAGGCACTACCAGTCTTGGGCCCCTTAATTATTGGGGAAAGCAGGGTTTTTTTTGTATGGTTGGAAAAGATATTTTGAAACTCCATGGTTTACCAGGTTGGTTGTTTACTCCACTAGATTCCCAATAAAGAAATCCTTCAAGAAGCTCCTTTCCCATGGTTTTCCTGTCTTAGCTGATTTCCATTAGTGACTTCTGACTTCTCTTTCTTGAAAGGATTTTGTTTTTCTATATTTTCTACGAGACACTGTGTTTTTGACAGTCTCTTTTTCAGCTCTCGTCATCTTGAATCTCATTTATAAAATCAATGAGATCAAATTAATGCCTTTATGCTATCTACATTGTAGCTTGTACTTGTAACAGAAAATTAGAACTAAAGTTGTATATAAATGAGAGTTACTAATTGATTTTTTTAATCAACCACATTGCAGTAAGAGAATTTTAATATTTTCCTACATATCTCAGGTGGTCTTTTTATCCATTCTAGTAAAAATTCATCAAGCTTTATACTTATGTAAAATTAAAACATGTAAACATCTAAAGTGATGATCTTAGTTCCTTAAAAATGAGAGATCTATGTCTCTAATCCTTTGAAGACTAGAAATAAGCCGTGGGGATTTCCAAGAACTAAGATATATTCTTTGACTAATAAAACACAACTGGGTCAAGACCTTGTTGTGATTATCTGAGACCTGCAGTATTGAATATTCCTCATTTTGGTTAAAAGATAAGATTATGTGATATCTCTTGAGCTGTTGGAAAATCCGTGGTTTTTAATGAGCACATGATATTAAGATGCCCCCTGGTTGCCTGGGCTGAATGAAGTGTTTGGCGTTTGCAGACTTTAGTTTCTCTCTCTTCGGAGTGTCTCTGTTATGTTTATCTAGGAAAAGTAATGGGGTGGGAGACTGGTAGGAAAAGGGAAACAGAAATAGCATTATAGGGTTACTCTTTGACATGTTGGGTGCTGTTTACTATTTTATGTATGTTTGAAATGTGCTTTCTAAAACACTTAGCCTACTGTATTTTCTCAGAAATATTTAATTGCAGCCAGATCATCACCAAGAATCACATTCACAGAAGGCTTTATAATTATGTTTTTAGGAGTTTAATGGTTATTAAGCATGTAGGCTAGATAGCTCAGGTTCAAGTCCCAACTCTGCCTCTTCCTAGCACAAGTTACTGAACCACTCAGTGCTTTAGATTCCTCATCTGTTAAATTAGAATAAGAAGATCTGCCCAGTAGGGTTGTTGTGAGGATTAAGTAACATGTAAAACTAGAAAAGTGCCTGACATACAATAATCACTTGATTAATATTAGTTATTATTGTTGTTGTCCTTCTTGCTATTAGAACAACAGGAGTGCCTATAAATGACAGTGCAATTTCCAGGGTCATTTCTTCAATTTTTTTGTTATGAAAAATTTTAAACTCCAACATGTAGACTTGAACTTTGCTATATCTGTGGTAGCTGTTTGTTTTACATCGCCAAATCTTAAATGTCAGCCGCTAGAAAATAAGTGCCATAATCTGGGACCTTGTCTGTGTCAGTCACCATTATATTTACAATTCCTTGAAAATAGTTGTTAAATTATAGTTGGCCCTCAATAAATATTTGTGGACTAGATGAATAAAGATAGTATTTTGTCTTAAGCCAATTGAAATTGCAAAGGAAGACTTACTAAGCTTGGGGTCTGCTTGTGGTCTAAGTATAGGATTCACTCTTCCATTTGTTCATTAATTGGCTCCTTCATTCATTCACTCACTGAAGCTTTATTGGATGCCTTTCATGGATCAACAGTGGCAGCTCTGAGATTTCTATATAAATGAGCTGAGGGGTGGCGATCCATTTGGAAAGGGATCGGCTAGATGGCATATTACATGCTGTGTTTGCATAACAAGTGCAGATTTTTTTTTTTATCCTGGCAGATTATTTATTTGGGGTAGGGTGGATCTTGTGTAGTTCATTGGAATGGAGTTAACACCTCCTCCCCCAGGTCACACCTTGGGTCAGCCGTCACATACAAGCCTCTTATTTAATGCTTTGGATTGTCCCTACATTGGGGAGAGAAGTGAGTATGTACAAAAGTCAGTATAATGCAGGGGTTACAGACTAGCAGAGGTATGTCCAGAGCATCAATGAGAACAGAGAGGAAGGAGCTACTGACTTTACTAAAGGTCAAGAATGAAGGGATGGGGTGTTCCGGAGACCTCTTCAAGGAAAGTGGTATTAGTGTTAAAAGACGATGGGGACTTGTGGTCCTGGCAGTGTGTGTGGACGAGGAGAGAGCATAGTTTTGTTGAAGGGGTGAAGAAGTGGGTTGGGCTGGAGTGCAGGGGCCATGGTGGTGTTGGAGGTGGACACCTGGGGGGGAAGCGGCGCCTCTTCCTGCAGAGCTCTGCCAGCCCACTCACAGGCTGCGCTTCTGGGTGGGCTGGCAAGTTGGGCATGATCAGATTTCCACTTTAGGGAGATAACTGGGGAGGTGCCGGGGAATGTGGACTGGAGATGGGAGAGGAAGTAGCTGGGAGAGTTGCCAGCCCTGGGGCTCCGTGGTTGATGACTAATTGGCCAGGCACCAGGAACTTCTAGTAGCTGTTGGAAAGGGGTAGATGGGCCCACCTCATGGACACTCTTTAAGCTGGGCCACTGTTGCCTGGGTTGGCAGTGGAACTTACAAAAGAGCCAAGTTTCCTTTCAAAGAAAATTCTTTTTGTGTATTTTGAGAACCACAAAGCCAGGAGTCAGCATTCTACTATCTTTGTTAATAGATAGGCTAAGGATATGGAGACGATTTTAAAAAATTGGGAGGGCATTGTTAAATACATATACATAGACATAATATGTATATCTATAAACCACACATATACATTTATTTATGTATATGTAAACATTCAGCAGGCTTATCTTCCTAATTCGTCTTTTAGTCAATTTTTTTTTTTTTTTTTTTTTTTTTTTGTTTTTTTCCGTGTCCGGCAATGGATCGCAACCCTCAGTGTCGCCCCCGCACCGGACCGGGGACTGGCAACGGGATTGCAACCCTCGGTGTCGCTCCCGCGCCTCGCTCAGCCAGTGAGCGGGAACCGGTCTGTATGTGGGATCCGAACCCTCGGGCGGGAGCGCCGCCGCGCTTCCCAAGCGGCGCACTTATCCAGTGCGCCACCGGGCCGGCCCCTAGTCAATTTTTAATTTTAGAATAGTTTTAGATTTACAGAAAATTGTGAAGATAATACAGAATTCCCACATACCCCACACCCAGTTTCCTCTATTGTTAACATTTTACATTAATATGGTACGTTGCTATAATTTGCTTTTTTTTTTGTTTTGTTTGTTTTGGTGGCTGGCCAGTGTGGGGATCTGAACCCTAGACCTTGGTGTTATCAACACCACTCTCTAACCAAGTAAGCTAACCAGTCAGCCCCATTGTCATAATTAATGTGACAATATCAATACATCAGTATTAACTACAGTCCACACTTTACTCAGATTTCCTTAGTTTTTACCCAGTGTCCTTTTTCTGTCCCAGGATCCCATCCAGGACACTATATTACATTTAGTTGCCCTATCTCCTTAGGAATCTCTTGGCTATAACAGTTTCTTAGACTTTTCCTTGTTTTTAATGACCTTGGCAATTTTGAATTTTGTATTTGTCTGATGTTTTTCTCATGATTAGACTGGGGCTGTGGGTTTTGGGGAGGAAGACCACTTCTCATCACATCATATCAAGGGTACATTCTATCAACATGATTTACCACTGTTGATGTTAACCTCGGTCACCTTGGCTGAGTGTTAGTCAGGTTTCTCCACTGTAAAGTTGTTCTTTTTTCCCCCTCTTTCCCAAGGGTCCCTCGACTCTGCACACCCTACACTTAAGGAATGGGGAGTTATGCTCCATCTCCTTGAGGGAGGAGTATCTGAATAAATTATTTGGAATTCTTCTGCACAGGAGAATTGCCAGTTCTTCCCCCATCCTAATTAGGTTTTAGTAAGGTGATTTCTTATCTGTCTTGTGAATTCCAGATGCTAATTCCTTAGCACTTGTATCACATCTGTCATTTACTGTCTAGTACCATCTCCCACAGTTGTGTTCTGTGTGTGTAGTATACAGATAGATCTATGTCTTATTATCCAAACAGACTGTAAATTTCTTGAGGACTAGGACAGTATCTTATTTAAAGCCCCCTACAGAGTTGGATACAATGCAGGCAATGAATAAATATTGAATAAATGGTTTTTAAATTAGTTTAATTAAAAATTTAAATATTAACCATAGTTCATAACTGAAACAGGTCATTAAAGTCTAAATATACGAGAAATGTGGTAAGACGAGAATACCGTTGACTTGGCATCCTGACTTGTGAAGTCATCCTGCACTTGGAGTAGTGGCTAATATGGTGCTTACCATATGCCAGGAACTTTGGTAAGCACTTTAAATATATTATTTAATATTCCAAGCAACCCTATAGGTTGGTACCTTCATTTCCATTTTATAAATAAGGAAATTGAGGCAAACTAACGATAAGTAAGTTGTTCAAGATCCCACAGCTAGGAAGTGGCACAACTGGGATTTTGATCTTAGACACTCTGGCTCTACAGTTTTGAACTCTTTACCACAGGGCTCTGAATTCATTGAAGTGGTGATTTAAATGGTATCTCATTTGGAGGAAGAGCAAGATTGCTGTTTAACACTCTCTTCCAATCTGTTAGGATACTACTGATGACATACATGGCAGCAATCTTGCTGGATTTTTCCTAGGAGAAGTGTTTCCATAAAGCCACGGCTGTTTTTTCCTTTTGGAGTTTTTTTTTTTTTTTAAATGAGTAATTTTTGTGTCGTACAATTAATTTCATTTCTTTAAAATACGGGCATTTTCATGATTGCTATTTTATATATGGACCATATTCTAGTTATCTCTCACTCCCCAGTCATATGATCTGTTGAAAGATAGTTGGCTTTTTATTTCTTCCCTGGCATTTTAAAACAGAAGTGATCACTAGGTCCTGCCAAATAAACACTCCCTCAGTGTGTTCCTTGTCCAATGGTCACACCTGTAAGCCCCAGGAGGCAGCCTGGACTCCTGCAGAGACGTAGGCTAGGGAGGAGGACTTCTCCCGAAGCCACCCAAGCCATGAATCGGCCCTGGCTTCCTGAACCGTAAACAAATGCGAGCTTTGTTCTCCCCATTCCTCATTTGGTCCCAAGTATGACTCAGGGTTAGGCTGGGTCCTCGGGCTCCGTGTCTTTGGCTGTTGGAAGGAAGTGGGAGGATTCCAGGGTAGTTCTGAGACCTTTTCAAACTGAAGAGAGAAGGCTGACTGCATCATGGGAGAAGAGGTATTTCTTTTTTTGCTTTTAGAGATGTAATAAATCCCCCTAACTTGTATCTTATCTATATCGTTTTGTAGCAAAACTTGTACTGAGTTTATATTGGTGGGTAAAACTGATGTATGTGCCAGCCAGGATCCCACACGGAGGGGGAGCTGTAGCAAGTGTAAGGATTATTTTCTAAAATCAAATGTTGCACTGGAGCCATTTAGTTGTTTTAATCCCCTTCCTCTTTGGTCAATCCGGCCATTAATTTTTACAGATGTTTCCAATTTCTCTGTCTTGGGTTTTCATGTGCTCATACTGCAGAGAGTAATTTAGATGGGCAGTTTGCACAAGCAGTAACTGTTACACCATGTCACAGAGATGTTTAGTAATTTCAGATGTTTGTGTAGTCACTAAATCCAGCTTGCTTTTCAGGTTAGTTTAGGAGAGAACATATCCATGCAGGGCAAGCCAGCTATGGGACATTTTACTCTTGGGGGGCACAGACATTTGGAGTTTCCTTGGGAATGGAGTAGCTGTGAGCAGTGACTTCTGGGTGCTGTTGAACTGTTTTTTTTTTTAAATAGAGGTAAAGATATTTGGCTAATTTTGTAGTGCTGAGCATTTATATTCATGTATTCATATGTAAAGATTATTTGATTTTTCTAAAAGCTTTTGATTTTCTAAAAGTTTGCTGGTAATAGGTGGTCTTGTTTCTGTGAGTTGTTCATATTTGTCTACCTAAAAGCAGAAGTCTGTCATTTTCTAAACACAAAATAAAATTCCCTAAATAAACCACAGGATAAATAAGGCTTAGAATGCGTCATATGTCTTCCATATCCCTGTCTGTCGTTGAAAAACATTTTTAAGGGGAAGGTTGACGAGGTCTATAAAATATGTCCCTTTATGTCTTTTTCTGTTGAAAGTTACAATATTTTTCAAATTACAAGAAAAGGAAAATAGCGTGGCGAAAAGGAAACACATAGTTTCAAATCATTATTTTAAGTGTAGGAGAACTTTTTGCAAGGTTTTTTTAATGGCGTCTGTTGCTTGCCTAGGAGGAGGACAGATGCAGATATATGAGGAGAGCACAGGCAAGGGATGGCTAAAATAAAAATATATTTATCTCAATGGCTTGTGAGGGTTTTCCCAGGGAAAGCTATCTTAAATGTGCTGATCTTATTGCTGGATGTTATTGTTCTGAGTTCTGATAAGTAGAAACCAAAATTAGGTATATATATGAGATGGTGACTCTTCACTGGGGAAATGAGTGAAAGCATGATGGATTGTAAGGTGCGAAATATGGAAAAGTCTCAGCCAGTGGCTCTGTCAGGAGCTTCTCTGGCCTGGAGATGGGAGAGGAAAGGTAGCCCCTGGGGGCCCTAACAGGTTCTGCCTTGGTCCTGTGACCTTTAAGCTACTTGGGGCACTGTTGAGCGCTCCTTGGATCTTTTGCTTGCTTGTTTTCCAAAATGGAAATAGCTGTTTTACTTCTCTCAATCCAAGAGCTCTTTGCAATAATTTTTATTATAGTAACAAAATCCCAAAGTTGAAGAATACAAAGAAATAAATAGAAGTTGCCCTTAATCCTCATATCCAGAAACAACATTTTAACATTTTTTTTTCCTTTTTTGTCTTTTTTCGTGACCGGCAACGGATTGCAACCCTCAGTGTCGCGCCCGTACCGGACCAGGACCGGCAACGGGATCGCAACCCTCAGTGTTGCCCCCACACCTCACTCAGCCAGTGAGCGGCTGGTCCGTATGTGGGATCCGAACCCTCGGTGGGAGTGCTGCCACGCTTCCCAAGCGGCGCACTGTAGCAGTGTGCCACCAGGCCGGCCGACATTTTAACATTTTAGTTAACATTTTATATGTGTCCTTCCAGGATTTTTTTTTGTTTTGGAGCCTGAACATGCATGCCACTCTTCATACAATAATAGGGTCGTATTAAATGTTGCCCTTTTAAAACACTTAACATATTCTGGGCCCCCTTTTTCTGTCAGATAACCACATGGTATCTTTAGAGTCTCCATCCGTTGTAGAGATGCAGCACCATTTACTGAACTAATCCTCACTTGATAACTATTTAGGTTGCTTCCACATTTTTAATGTTAAAACAACATTCTCGTATAGGCATCGTTATACCTTCCTTGATTATTTCCTTAGGCTGATTTTTAAAAAGAGGAATTTCCAGGTCAAAGGCTGACGTCATTCTCGTTGGTTTTGTTTTTAATGAAAATAAGCCAAGTATATGGTAAAAACAATTCCAACAAAACAAAAGTAATACTTTCTCAATCCTACACACTCAGCTTCACTTCCCAGTAGAAATCCTCATGAAAGCTTTCTATGTACTCTTGTAGAAATGTAGAATTGTTTTTTTTTTCTTATTGCAGTAAAACACACATAACATAAAATTTGCCATCTTAACTATTTTTAAGTGTACAGTTCAGTGGCATTAAGTACCTTCACATAGTTGAGTGACAATCATCACTATCCATCTCCAGAACTTTTTCATATTGTAAAACTGAAACTCCATGCCCATTAAACAATAACCCCCCATTCCATCTTCCCTGTAGCCCTTGGCAACCACCATTCTACTTTATGTCTCTACGAATTTGACTAGGTACTTCATATGTGTGGAATCATACAATATTTGTCCTTTTGTACCTGGCTTATTCACTTAGCACAATGTCTTCAAGGTTCCTCCATTTTGTAGCATGTGTCAGAAATTCCACCTTTTTAAGAGTTGTATATACATATATACACCACATTTTGCTTATCCACTCATCTGCTCATGGACATTTGTTTGTACTTTTTGGCTATTGTGAATAATGCTGCAATGAACATCGGCATACCAATACCTGTTTGAGTCCTTTGACTCTTTTTGAGTATATCCCCAGAAGTGGAATTGCTGGATCATATGGTAATTCTAATTTTAATTTTTGAAGAGCTGCCATACTGTTTTCCACAGTGGCTGCACCATTTTATATTCCCACCAGCAATGCACAAGAGTTCCAATTTTTTCACAACCTTACCAACACTTGTTATTTTCTGTTTTCAATAGTAGCCATCCTAGTGGCTGTGAAGTGGTACCTGATTGCAGTTAGAATTGTTGTTTAATGTGTGTTCATGTTGCCTGTCACTAAGGATGAAGGCTATTATTCTTCTCATCTTAGAATGGTGAATTGGGGAAAAGGTCTTCTGAGAATCACTGTCAACTACCTGATCAGTCGCACAATCCAAAGGGATTGCAATTTGCTTATAGGAAGAACTAGGTCCCTCTGCATCCACAGCCCCTGAAGTAAAAGATGAGTGGAGTGCCTGGGTGGTTGCTTGGTTTCAGAGGTCTAACAGTCTAAAACAGGACTGCTGCCTTTCACATGGCCCCACCCAGTTACTTGAATCTATAGTCAAAGGTTCATGGAGAGTGGGTTCAGAACAGTTCTTCTGAGAAAAGATGAATTTCGCCTTTGTGCTGCTGTTAATTCTAAGTAATAGTACTTAATTCATCTTACATAGTGGGGAAAGCCAGATTTATGATTGATTTTTCTTTCTTCAGCTTCTACTCTGGAATTCCTTATGGGTAGGAAATGAAAGTTTCTCCTTTTACAAATTATTTACTGAATCATTTGATTTAATTGATATCTTCAGTGGGTGGACTGAAGTATCTGTAAGTATTTAGTTGTGGCCCTCTTTTGTTCTTTACTTCTATTAATAATTATTTCATAATATTTATATCCTGGAGTTTGCCTATGCTTTTGATTCCCAAAATTCAAAGTTTTAAAAATTTGAGTGGCTTTTAAAATTATCACACCTTTGTCCTTAGCTTGTCTTTTTCTCTCGGATATTCTCACTAGCTGTAAAATGATATTCTAGCCAACTGAGTTTCAGTGAGGTGGAATGAATTTAATCCTATATGAAAACAGACATCTTTAAAACAAGCTATCCAGCTTACATTGACTACATGGTAGTGTGTCTTTTCTTACATTTAAAGAATTTAGATCATAGAGATCCATGAGTCAGCAACTTGTTTTGTGCTTTTCTGTGGCATTGGAGGCCATTGGGTAGCCTTATTCTCACCGCACGCTCTTAATTTTGGAGTTCAGATCTTGAATAAATGTACGCCCATACATGCTCTAGAAACAAATGGAAGCATAAGCATGATAAGCCCCACTTAAACCACTAATAGACATTTCTCTCTCTCTTAACCTGGGCTATAAAACGAACCATTCACAAATTGAGTGTGCTGAAAATGCCTTAAAAGGCACTTCTTTATCAAAAGGCCATCCTTAAGCCATTTCACAAATGGCCTGTGATTGGGAAGTGTCACCTCAATTAAACTTATCCTTGAACTTTTAGGAATCAAATAGGCAGGGTTTAGAAAAGTGAAGGCAGAAAGTTGAGGTCTGTATTACTTAGAAGTTGTATTTCTGTTTTGCTCATTTAAGATGAGGAAGTTAGAAGTGGTAAAGATGGATTTACTGCCTCATTTTCTGGTTCTTCTTTCACTCGCTAAGCATTTTCACCCACCAGTGATTTTAATATGTTTTGCTCCATTTGTTTTGGTAGCATCTGCTCAGTCTGTTCTTTTTATTTTGATTTCTTAGTTGGATTTTCCAGTAAATGAATTAATGACATAAAAATTGTCAAGATTTTAGGCCCTAGAGTAGTCCAGATTTGTCCTCTTGGTACAGTGTTTAGCACTGTCTAGTTACTATATTGAAAAAGCTAAATGCTTTACATGTCTTAAATGTCTAATTGTATATTTAATTTCTTTTGCTTCAAACCCCAAAACCCCTCTACATTCAGGCATTGTTAGAAATAGAAAAAGTAAACATAAACATAATTTAGAATTCTACTCTTTCAAGTGAAGGGAAAACTGATACTGTTGTGTTTTTTTGATTCAGAAGAGACTGAAAAGTTGAAGCTCTATGCCCATACATGGAAGTAATCTGCCTAAACAATACATATCACATTATCAATTTGCAATATAGATATGAGCAGAACGTAATTTAATGGGCAACCTTACTGTGCTTTCCAGTGAAGGGTTATAGGATCTCTGACGTTTTGGTGTAATTTTTGTATTCAGTGCCCAAGAGTTCAAGCAACTCTAGGTTTTTCTGATTTTCAGTCAGGTCGTTAGGCAGGAGAGGTGAAAAGCAGTCTGGATAAGAGATGAAAAGGGGTCTTGAAAAAATTAATGAGAGGGGGCCGAGCCCGTGGCGCACTCGGGAGAGTGCCATGCTGGGAGTGCAGCGACGCTCCCGCCGTGGGTTCGGATCCTATATAGGAGTGGCCGGTGCGTGCACTGGCTGAGCGCGGTGCAGGTGACACCACACCAAGGGTTGCGATCCCCTTACCGGTCACGAAAAAGACCAAAAAAAAAAAAAAGAAAGAAAGAAAGAAAAAATTAATGAGAGGCCAAGAGATGCAGCTGGGTCAGGGAGGACTCACTAAGTTTCCAAGTAATAAAAAATGGTTCTGTGGCACCATAGAGCAGTATGTGTGTGTGTAGCCCAACCCTGACTTTCGTCTAGCCCAACTCTATATGAAATGAAGCTTCTAATATGGGTTGATCATCTTGTCATGAAATTGAATGGCTAGAAAGAGGCAGGGGTATCCTAAGAGGTGATGGCACAAGCAGTGAATGAAGATGGTCAAGAAATAAGAAATCAGGAGTTGTGGAGAAACGGTAGTCATTGTAGCAGAGAGAGATAACTAGATATAGTCCATGAGGAAATGAGGAATTATGTAGGGTTTGCAGACTGTTCTCTGATCCCACTGGTGGCTAAACAAAGGGAGCCCCTTTACTTTTAACTTGAGGCATAGTGATCAGGATGGAAATAAGGGAGAAGTAGCTAATACTAGGGGCTGATAAACTTTTCATTGTCCTATGGGGGCAAGGAGGTGGAAATATTTTCCTGAAAGTCCCTGTAAATTGGGGTAGGTAGCCACGTGAAACTCATGTGTCTGAAATAGATGAAACATAACAACTCAGGAGTAGGGAATGGGTTATCAACTCTAGAAGCACCATTCCTGGTCTTTGTCCTCCTTTGTCACCATCTTCTATGAATCTGTATTGTGTTTTCCCTTGTGCACAGCCTATAGCAAGTCTTTGTGAAAGGCACAAAGAGGAATTGCTGCTCTCAGAAACTTACAAGCGGAGAACATTGAAATGAACGTTGTCCATTGTAATAGAAACAGACAAGGAATTTCTCAAGACCAGAAAATGTATCAATGCGGATATTTTACTGTACACATTCTTTCCCTACTGCCCCTAAAAAACCAAAATATACCTTTAAAAAAAATAGCGTATAACCACAAAGTGCCATTTAAGAAAGCACATGATTAAAATAGGTGATTTTGTGTTTTGTTTTGTTTTTTAAATGAGGGTTTTCTTCCCTATATTTTATGTGGTTTGCTGTCTTTGTGTATGTTACAGAGAAAGGAGAACAGAATGGGGAAATATTTTAGTACAGGAGTATGAGAACAAGCAAAATGAGTAATGAAAAACTTACCATTTGTTCATATGGTGATAAGGATATAATTTGCCTAAAACTCAGGCATCCTAAAGAGAATTTACAGCCTTAAGAGGACTCTCTTCTTCCTCCTGAGACTTGCTATTGAACTGAGGTGAAAATAAATGAAAGAATGAATATGAATGACAGCCAAGTACAAACTCTATTGTACTTTTGCTTCACCAGACCAGAAATTACTCTACAGAAAGGTTCTTTTTTTTTTTTTTTTTTCTTTTT
>NW_007727349.1:210871-232796 GCF_000696425.1 Galeopterus variegatus
AGCCACCATGAACAGGGGCCTCTGCCCATGAACTTGTATAGGGAGCAGGAGTACCCTCGGTGCTGCGCCCGCACCTCGCTCAGCCAGTGAGCGGGAACCGGTCTCCACATGGGATCCGAACCCTCGGCGGGAGCGCCACCACGCTCCCAAGCAGCGCACTCTCCAGTGCGCCACCGGGCCGGCCCAGAAAGGTTCTTCTTAAAAGTGCATTTACTTAGTCTATCCCCACTTCAAATTTGAATCCCATTAAAAATAAATCAGTTTTGATTTTCAAAAGTTAGCAAAATCAAAGCATGTTCATGTTAAGTGGAGATGCTTGTCAAATAGCTGAGATGAAAATATCTGTCAAGTCTGTGTAATTTTTAAATTATGATATACTAAAGTAAATAGTAAAAGTAGAAGGGAAAAAATAGAACCTCAAAATTTGGGGGGCCTGATTTTCATCACACTTGCTTTTTCTCCCATTCGAGAAACTATTTGTAATAATTCTCTGATTTGTGTTTAAGAGGAGTTTTTACTTGTGAAGAACTGGACAACTGCTAGGAAAGTGAGAACAATTAAGCTATGCGCCCTATGCAAGTAGATCACACCCCTTAAATCAATACTTCTTCAAATACTGGGGAATGAGGAATCTATAAGCATCGCCTTTGATCACACATGAAAAACAGTTACAAAGTGAAATTATTATCTTTTTAAAATCCCTTTCAGATGTATGAATAAAGAATTCATGGGTTTAATTAGAAGAGCAGGAAATATGTTTTTGACTTTGAAAACATTTGATAAAATGTCTCAATACTTTATTTGGAACAGCATTAATTGGAAATGACTTGACATCATCTACTTAGTCACTGAGGATATAAACTGATGAATAATTACAAGTAAAGGGTGATGATAAGTGGCAGGGAATGTTCTATACTGGTGGTGTCTTGTGAATTACTGTCATGACTCATTTTACATCTGATATTCTTAACATCCTTACTAATGACTTGGAAAAGGAAATATAATGACACATGAATGAAAGCTGCATGTGATTTCTAGTTAAGAGGTGTTGCAAATCAAAGCAGACCTTATGAGAAGACATCAACAATGCACAGAGGTAGACCCATCATTTTTAGCTATATTAATATGTTATTTTCTTAAAACGTTATTTTTTTCTGATTATAAAAGTAATAACTGGTTTGTGGAAACACTGGAAAGTAAAAACTAAAGCAAAGCAAAACAAAACAAAACAAAACAATAATTTAATCATCCCAGGGCAACCACTGTGAACTTTTTTTTAATATTTACTTTCAATAAATTAAAATAAAAAATTTACTTTCAGTCCTTTTGCCATATATTTTTAACTGGTTGAGATCATATCACAATCATAATTTTTCCCCCCACACATAATTTTCTATCTTTTTCACTTAGCATTATATAATATTTCCCATGTCATTACAAATTTTTTGTGAACATCTCTTTAAAAGGCTGTGTGTAATGCTCAGTTTCAAGGCTCTGGATACATAGAAGATCTGGGAGAACTGGAATTTGGTGGTTGCATTGATTCGTATCAACATTATGATTAAATCTCCCATATTATAGCTGAGAACACAACACTTTCTTGACAACATAAAAATGAAAAAAATGTAGGAAAGCAGTTTTGGCTTGTGGACTGCATAGTGGTAGGCATTCTCAAAGGCTTGTGATATTGAGCCTACTCTGTACTGGATCTGAACAGGATTCCAGTTCTCCCTTCCTCACTGATCTTGAAAGAATCCTTTAAGAGTAGCTTTTGGCAGGAGGCCTGGCCACTTCCAGGTAGCAGACTGAATTCAGCTTCTCATGTCTAAATATTGGTCAGTAATTTCCACCAGTGGCTTTAGAAATTTGTACCACATGAGTTTATGGTCTTATTTGGCCCCTGTTTCTTAACTGCCTTGGGAGGAGTATCTGTTTGGCCTAGCGATTTAGGATTTCTTCATCCATTACTGAATGGATGCCAAGCTTTGTAAAAGATGGCTTGGGGTAATTTTCTATGGTGGTGTGTTTGCTTCTGCGTATCAAAATTCTCAGTAAAAGGCTTTCTGTTCCCTGACAACAGGCCGTTTTCCCCAGACACACGCCTTGTTGTTTTCCCATCGTTAACAGTAGATAACAGTTTGGATGCAGCCAGAAGCATTTGGCACGGGCCTGCATTTGAAGGGGCTCCTGAGGTGGTCTTCTGGCCACTCATTGTAGGCGCCACCTTAACCCAAGCTTTGTTGATCTGTGGGCCCTGGTTTGTGGGCTCCAGTCCTGCTCCTGTCCCCTATCTCCTTTGTTCTGTCTGCTTTTCTTCCCAGGCAGTGACTAGAAGGTGAAGGCTGTCGCTTTTCTTCCCTTCTCAGTTTTCAGAGCCATCGCTTTCCTCCAAGCACGTCTCTGCTGTGTGACTGCCTTGTAAAAGTTGCTTCCTGCTCTCCGGTCCCCAAGCAAGGGAACAGAGCAGTTAACCTGCTGTTGAAAAAGCTGTTGTAATCGAAACAGTCATTCTTTGTAACGATAACTCATAAAGAGGCATTATGATGATTGATTTTTTTATTCAATAAAATTCAATACCAGTAATAATGGCTACACACTTTACATACCTTTTTTGATTTAATCCTCCTAGATAATGTATGAGATACGTATTATTATCTCCATTTCAGAATAGGAAACCGAGGAATAGAGAGGTTAAGTAGCTTCGCCAAGGTCACATAGCTGGTAAGTCTGAGCTCTTACAGGTGATTCCTACTTAGTGCTAATTCACTCTTACTGATATATGCTGAAAGGGGAGACAGGTTTATTTGTTCCATTGTTATATCTCTAGCACCTAGGAAATGCATTGCACACAGTACTTTCTCCATAGACCTAAATATTTTTTGATGGATGTTTAGCTTATTGTTGGCTGAAGTAAATTATGTATATTTAGTGCCTCCAATGTGCAGGGCACATGAAAGGACACGAAGATGACCAGGACCAAGTCCTTGTCCTCCCTCACTTATGTTCCAGTCAGTTAAACAGACACATGGATAAGTAGCCAGAAATTCAAGGCAGACAGTACATAGTGCTGTTCTAGAGGTTTGAGGCAAGTTCAGTAAGAACATGGGGGAGGAGAGAGAATGCCAACAGTTGGCATCTAGGATCTTTCCATGGAAGGCACACAATATGTGTTTACTCCTCATTGCTGAACATGTCTTACTAACTAGTAACTGGAGTGGCCTGAGCTTACCTTGATCTCTCTTTGGGAATCTCCATTAGATACTTAGAGATAAATACTTAGAAAGATGGGGTCATCTTTATTAGTCCACTTCTGTTGCTTATAACAAAATACCTGGAACTGGGTAATTCATAAAGAAACAATATTTATTGCTTACAGTTTCAGAGGCTGGGAACTCCAAAGTCCAGGGAACACATCTGCTGAGGGCCTTTCCCTGGTGGTGACTACACAGCAACACAGGGAGCAAGAGAGTGTCTCACGTGCTCTCCTTTTAAAGCCAACAGAGCCACGCCCATGACCACCATTAAACCACCATTTACCAGGGCATGGTCCTCACAATCTAATCATCCCTTCAAGGCCCCACCTTTCAATTGTCATAATAGGATTTCCTACCCTCAACAGTTACAGTGGGGGTCAAGTTTCCAACACATGGACTTTGGGGGCCACAATTCAATCCACAGCATTTCCTCTATATACATCTAGAAAATGTATCAAATGCATACCTGAGCTTCAGCTGTATTTAGGAAGCTGCTGTTTTGAATAAGTATGTGACTTGAACTTATTTTTTCTAATAAAAACAAAATATAAAAATAATATCATTGAGCCTTCTTGAGTAAATATTGATGTAGTTTTCTCCACCCTTCTTTAAATTTGGGGAGCCCAGATGATTAAACAAAGGGAATAAGTATTATTCTTTGGGAGTCTGGAGTGGACGATGAAAGTAGAGAACAAATCCCACAATATTAAAGCCAGAGCTATTTAGTGTTAGCCAGATTTAGAGATTATCTTTATGTAAACAATTGGTTATCTTTTATAGTGTTAGAAGGAGTGCTTCAGATAAGACTGAGGTGAATGAACACAGCAGGTAGCCCTGAGATGGAAAGCTTCTGGAAAAAGATGGGTTTGTTCTCTAACTCACTTTATTAGATACTGTTTACACCCCTGATTGTTTTGTGGTTGATTGTTTTTTTTTGGGGGGGGGGCGGTGCAGCTGACTGGTACAGGGAGGGAACCCTGGACCTTGGTGTTATAAGCACCATGCTCTAACCAGCTGAGCTAACCGGCCAGCTCTGTGGTTGAATATTAAGTATTGGGATATCAGAGCCTCATGAGCAATATTTTGCCTTTCTCATCAACATTCCTAGGCAGAGAGAGAGGCTTGCAGAGAAAGAGGAGTATGCCCTAACATAACATAAAATCTATTGTGCAACCATCACCACCATCCATCTCCAAAACGTTTTTTTTTTTTACCTTGCAAAACTAAAACTCTATACCCATTAAAACACTAACTCTCCATTTCTCCCTACCCTACAGCCCCTGGTAATCATGCTCCTACTATCTGTTTCTATGAATTTGACTACTCTAGGTACCTCATATAAGTGGAATCATACAGTATTTGTCTTTTTGTGACTGGCTTATTATACTTTACATAATGTCCTCCAGGTTCATTCATGTTGCAGCATGTGTCAGAATTTCTTTCCTTTTTAAGGCTGAATAATATTCCACTGTATGCCCTAAACATTTTTTTTTTTTTCCTTTTTTTTTGTCTTTTTCCGTGTCCGGCAACGGGATCGCAACCCTCGGTGTCGCTCCCGCGCCTCGCACAGCCAGTGAGCGGGAACCGGTCTGTATGTGGGATCCGAACCCTCAGCGGGAGCGCCGCCGCGCTTCTCAAGCAGCGCACTATAGCAGTGTGCCACCGGGCTGGCCCCTGCCCTAAACTTTTTAAGTAGCAGTTTTACTTGAAAACAAAGCAACAAAACATTGTTCCAAGTATTACCTCTTTTCTGATTGACACTATTTCATTTCTCTTCCATACTCTGAAGGATGGAAAAACTTCTCTGAGAATTTCTTCTGGGGAAAGAAATTTTCCATTTTTGTCTTCAGGTCAAGACATTTTTTGAGACATATTTGACTAAACTATTCACTTTAAATTTGTCAGATTAGAAAGTTGCTTTTTTTATGTCAAGAGCTTCTCAGGTGTCTGTGTTTTTAAAAAATGTCTTAGTTTTCAAATGGTAGATTGATTGTCGTTTTAACATGAAGCTGACTATTCACAATTATCACAGGCCTATTGTTTCTGCACTGATTGTGTCTACAACAGCATCAGAGCACTGAGAAGCACATGCACTGTGCTTTTTCCTGTTAGGATACATTCTCTGTGACACTTACCTGGGCCACATATCTGTCTATGACATTATGATATTTATATATTGGTTTTTGTCCACAGTCCTGACTCATGCTATTCTCTGACCTCCTGCCCTCCTTTCCCCTGCTCCTTTTTCTCCCCAAGGCAAGAAATTCTCTGACTTACCTTGTTTGATTACAGGTGATAAGACCCCCATTCCAGAGGGGTCCTGCCCCGTACCTGGGAGGAAGGAATGCTGCACAGAAAGGCCAAGGAGAATCTGAACAAACAGGCCTTGCTGGATTTCCCCACCCAGGCTGTTAGTGTTAGGTCATGCCTTTTTTGTCCAATCTCATTTCTGCATGGTGGTCTGTGCTTCAGTCATGCATACATAATGAAGCTTCTGTGAAAACCCAAGAACACATGGTTTGGAGAACTTCTGGAGAGCTGAACGTGAGGAGGTTCCTAGAGAGTGGCACCCAGGGAGGGCCGGGAAGCTCTGTGCCTCTTCCCCCATACCTCACCCTAAGCATCCCTTCATCTGTGTCCTTTGTAGTATCTTTTACAATATGCTGGTAAATATAAGTACATGTTTCCCTGAGTTCTGAGCGCCACTCAAGCAAACTAATCAAATCCAGGGAAGAGGTTGTGAAACCCTGATTTATAGCTGTTTGGTCAGAAGTTCCAAAGGCCTGGGCGTGCAACTCTCACCTGAAGTGGGGGGCAGTCTTAGGGACAGAGCCCTCACTCTTTGCTGTGCAGTCTGATGCTGTCTCCACGTAGGTAGTGTTGGAATTGAATTGGAGGACACCTGATGGTGTCTGCTGAAGAATTGCTGGCTTGCTTGCCAGTGGGGAGAAATCCCCACGTATTTGGTCACAGAAGCTGGTCTTCTGTGTTGATGATTATGCAGAGAGGAGCTCACTTCTGTGTTACCTTTTACTGTGGTGTCAGATCCTTGTCCAGTATAGAGGCTTCATTGGCCCACAAGGCTTTATTGGCTCCTTCCTATTCCCTTTGTCTTGATTCATCCCTAATTCAAACAAGCCAGTTGGCAATGGGAGGAAGAAATCCACACAGTTGTGGTGATAGTAAAGTGCTGCTCCCAAATTGTGAGGGGAGCAGAGCGCCTGATCCAGGAAGCAGAGGGGGTGGCAGGGGTAGGGGGAGTCCTATCCCAGGTGGATGGGGAGGGGGAGCTGGAGCAGTTGGAATCCCCATACCTGGCAAAGGAGGAGGTGGGAAAATCCTAGCAGCAGACAGAGGAGGTGGAGGTGAGGGAATTCCCACTCTAAGAAGGGCAGGGGGAGGTATTCCCAGTCCAGGAAAGGGGAGGGTGAGGAATTCCCGCTCTGTGAATGGGGGAGGGGTATTCCCACTGTGGTCTTCTGTGTGGATGATTATGCTGTGCGAAAGCAGAGGAAAGGCAGTGTTTTTCCCATTCTCACTCAGTTTTGTTTTTCCCAACTCTCTCTTTGACTCTCTCATCAGAGTCTGAACTTAATGTTGTTCCTTGTACATGATTGGCACTCGATAATTATGTGTCATGAGTATATGTAGCCTCAAGAGCGTAACAGAATTGCGAACTTTTCTATCATATTCAGACCAATTCACAATCACCGGCTTATCCCTGTGGTGGCCATGAACTACGGATCGATGGGCAGTCTAGATGTTTCTCAAACCTCTTCTTTATGTCCTTGGTTTCATTGCCTTACTTGGACTATTTTGTCAACCTTACAATTGTCTCCTTGGCTTTTGCATGTTCTTTTCTTTCATCTTCATTCCTTCCTAAACCACCAGATCATCGGTCTTAAAGTCACAAATTCAGTCATGCCACACCTCTGCTTACTTTTCATGGCTGCTAGTCACCTTTTATAATAAAGCACAAACTGTACCATTGACCCTGACTTACCTTGCTGGCCTCTAGGCCCAAGTTGCTCTCCCTCCACCTGCCTTCAACCCCCACCCATACGGGGAGGTCCTCATTCCCTGCACACATTCCTGCCTTGCTTCATGCCTTTCTTCAGCAAGAGTACCATTTCCACCATTTTCTAGTGGGCGAATCCTTACTGTCCTGCAGAATTCCATCCAAGTCTCCTTGCTGCAAGGCTTATTTCCCATGTAGGATTGTTAATGGCTCCTTCTTTCCCTTCTGTACACACCTTTAACGTACTGTTTATCCCTTTGCACTGTGATGCTCTGTTAATGAGTCTATCTCTGCTGCTAAATTTTAGACTTATTAAAGATTCAGGACTCTGTCCGTCTCATCTTTGTATATGCAGCATCCAGTATAGATTGAGGTTCACAGTAGTTTCAGAAAAGAATGCTGAATGAGTGAATGAATGAGCGAAGCAAACCTTTATTTTAGAGGTGTAAAGGAAAACTGAATAAAATGTGGGTTTTGCCCTCAAGTATCTCTTACACGTAAAAATGTCACAAGCAAGTGTGGGATGTATGTCAGTAGGAAACATTACTAAAAGCTATTACTTTTAGCCAGCTCGTCTTTAGTTGAATCTTAAAGATGGTAAGGTGAGAATGAAATATATTGGGGAGGGAGTGCTATCCCTAGGTAAGGGGAACTGCTTTGCCTCTATGTAATTGAATAAATAAATATATTTTGGATCTGGAAAGGATCTTTGAATGTTAATTGAATTCATAGAGCTACTTTATAGGAAAATTAAGACTTGGTCCCCATGTGTACAGCATGTTTCATGTTAAAGCACTGGACAAGCAAAACTCAAACCAGCCCTATGATTCTGGCCATGTCATCTTTCACTCTGCCTTACCTGTGCTCTTACATTTTCCAAGTGCATCTAAAAGGAAAGCATTGTTAATAAAACGATAAAAAAATGAATTCTCTAGTAGAAAGAATATTTACAATTTCCTTTTATCTGTCATAACAGCAGAAAATAGTCTTTTAAAGCATAATGGCAGATTGTGTTTTGCCAAAGTGGTATATGAAATGGAAATTTACTTTGGCTTGTTCATCCTCTATGAATAAGATGATCCTACAACAAAATAGCATGCAGGCTCCTCTCTTGGGAACAGTGGGGGTGAAATATAAACAGTACTTTCATATGCTGTCAGATGTTTAGAGAGCTGCCTTCTATGATTTTAATATTGCCTGAATGTACATTCTCCTCCTCATTGAGCACTTAAGTAGGTTTTGATTTCATCTGTGACACTGCGTTTCCCCAGCATGAGTTGAAGCCCCTACTAAACCTTCAAAAACTTATTTTGCTCTGACAAAGAGTCAATTTTATCCATCCTGTGACTGTGTTGTATGGTTTTTTCCAGTTTTTCAGAATGTGGTCTCTAGCGGTGTTCAAAAAGCAAACCAATGAACCAAATGACCAGATCTTGGCAGAAGTTAAAGTACGTAATAAATGATAGAATTTTTCATATTCCACTGATACACACAAATGCACATGTGTGTACCTGTGTGTAATATGCAAATATAAAATAGACCTCATATGTATGTGTTCAGTAGAATTATAGAAGTCCAATGTGCTATTCATTACACTACAGAGCCAGGTTCTGTGGGATTATAGACACTAAAGTTTTTATTTGACAGATTTAAAGAGTAAACCCTGGAAGACCTGATGGAAGAATCTAATTTGGAATCAGATGTTTTGCATTCAAAGTTTTCTATTAGTCTTGAGAGCTCAAGAGGAAGATACAAGCTGTTGGGAGATATGGCAAGTTGCAGCAATTGGAAGTCAACCATCAAACTTCTTGTGGACTTTGGGAATTTACATGGACAGTCATTAAGAAGCAGTATATATTCTGAGTGCTTTGGGGCTGTCCAGTTAGCTCAGTTGGTTAGAGCACGGTATCGATAACACAAGAGTCAAGGGTTCGGATGCCCATACTACCTAGCCAGCCGCCAAGAGAAAAAAAAAATTCTAAGTGCTTTGTTATAGGTATAGTAAGGGGTGATGGTGACTAAAAGTTGAGTCTTATGCAAGATCAAATGAAGCAAGTTGAAACTGGGGATAGGATCCTTGTCTAGAAAACTACTGAAATAGTCCCTGTGCTGATGGTAACAAGGCTCTGGGCTGCGGTCAAAGAGGAAGGGATAAATCTGGAGGCAAGGCCTTGGTGATGGATGAGATATGGAAAGGTACAATAAGAGGGGAATCAAGGGTGAGTTCCAAGACATGAACCTAGGAAACAGAGAATGGGCAAGAGAATTTAGGATTTAAATGTTCACCTCACCGTTCCATAGACTACTCTTTCGTATATGTATACACACACTAAAAGAATAAAGATTTTTATTAAGCCTTGTAACTTGCATTCAGTAGCCTTCAGATATGCCACACCACAATCCATCAACAGTCAATCAGACCCAACAGCAGTTCATTCTTGCACAATCCATGAGTTAGGACACAACTCCCTCCAACACACAGGAGGATCCTACTTAGCTCTTGCGGACAAGGGTTAGTGAATTACATCAGTGACTTCTGATCACTAATGTGATGAAGAGCATCAGAGGTGTATTTTTGTGTTTTTTTTGTTGTCGTTGTTTTGTTTGTTTTTGGCAGCTGGCCAGTACAGGGGTAGAATCCTGGACCTCAGTATTACCAGCACCACACTCTAACCTCCTGAGCTAACTGGCCAGCTGACTACTCATTCTTGTGATGTGTTAATGAATATCATAAGCAGTAGAAATTCTGTGGTCAGATAAGTTTGGAATACACTGAGATAAAGTTAAGGATAAAGTTAAACAGTTACTATAGAGCTTCTCAGAGCCTTTAATATGCTATGATGCACTGATGTTCAGTGTTTCCCAAATTTACCAGATTATGTGATTTAGGTATTTTGGTAATTGGTTGGTGAAACATGGGGGAGCATGCTTTGGAAAATGATCTCAAGACAAGAGAATGGTGTGTGTATACGAATATGCATGTACATACACATACCTGGGTGATAATGACCCATCCAAGTAAAGTTCTTTTGATCATAATAGATGTAGAACTTGAGAGAATGTGAGGAAGCAGGCTAGTATGAGTATTTGGAAGTCATAGTCTGAGAGGTGTCCACCAGAAACATGGCTGAGATTGAGTTCTTCTTTATGGCAACCAATAATTAATAGGAGGCCAGGGCTGTGTGGGGGATTAAGAGGAAGTAAGACAGTGGCAACAGTGCCTTGGAAGACATCCTGGACAGTGTGCTGTCACCAGTGACCAGGCTGGAAAGAGCTGATGCATGACACTGACTAAAACAGTGGGGTTCCAAGAAATGTACATGGCCCTGTGGTTTCTCAAGGAGGACATCTCCTCTCTTTGTACCTGTTGTGGTAGGATGCTAGTGCTAGGGCAAAGGGTAAACGGATGGTATCCCCAAACTCCCTGCTCTATTCAGGAAATACTTACTGACTCGCTCTTTGTGGGCATAAGAGAATAATGAACATCTAAGTCCTGTTGTCAAGGAGGGTGCTATTTCTGAAGAGCAAGGGCAAGAAAGGTAGTTAAGTTCTAAGTGTGATATACCTGACAGATGCTTCTAAGGCTGCTCTGAATCCGATGAGGTCTTTAACTGTGATAGGGCAAGCATGGGAAGCGTGGTGGCGCTCCCGCTGAGGGTTCGGATCCCACATACAGACCGGTTCCCGCTCACTGGCTGAGCGTGGTGCTGACAACACCAAGTCGAGGGTTAAGATCCCCTTACCGGTCATCTTTTAAAAAAAAAAAAAAAGGGGGTTTAATATAATTTGAATTCTCTTGGGGCCGGCCCGTGGCTCACTCGCGAGAGTGTGGTGCTGATAACACCAAGGCCATGGGTTCGGATCCCATATAGGGATGGCCGGTTCGCTCACTGGCTGAGCGTGGTGCTGACAACACCAAGTCGAGGGTTAAGATCCCCTTACCGGTCATCTTTTAAAAAAAAAAAAAAAGGGGGTTTAATATAATTTGAATTCTCTTGGGGCCGGCCCGTGGCTCACTCGCGAGAGTGTGGTGCTGATAACACCAAGGCCATGGGTTCGGATCCCATATAGGGATGGCCGGTTCGCTCACTGGCTGAGCGTGGTGCTGACAACACCAAGTCGAGGGTTAAGATCCCCTTACCGGTCATCTTTTAAAAAAAAAAAAAAAGAAGAAGAATTTGAATTCTGTCTATCTTATTGAGACAACCAGGGAGATAAACATCATAATTGGGCTTAAATTCTAAGTATTAAGCCCAGTTTTATAATCAGAATATTACCTTTTAAATTGTATTTTTCCTTATAGCCAAATTTAAAAATACACTCTGAAGCGTGCCCCTTTGGAGAAGTCAGAATTGATATAAGGGTCGGGGAGGTGTTTCAATGGTAAACCCTGTCCCTGGAATGGAACTACAAATGTAGTTTTTTCTTTTACTGGACCGTGCATTTTACTTTTAAAATTCTAAGTTGTATTTTACTTTGGCATACCTTCTGTTGATATCAAATAGTTTAAGTTGGGTCCAGCAAATGCGGGTGAATTGACAGTTGCTAATGTACATTTCCCAGCAAGTAGGAAAGCCTTCCACAGGAAGCACGTAAGGTGCTCCATTGTAAGGACACTTGTCTGTGCTAGTTCTTTGCTGGCTCTGACATGAGCTAACTCTGGGGGCTTCTGCTCTGCTCCTACCGCTCCTGCTGAGACCCAAGAAGACTTTTCAGAATGCTATCAGTGATAGGTGGTAATGAAGGGAGCATATAAAAATAAATATAAAAGTTTAGAGTGAGTTTTAATAGCAGTTTGGGTTATGGTGAGTTATGGTGGTAAACAAAAACTGAAAAGTTGTGGATATGATCATGTATGGATACTATTTTGTCCCTCCTCTCGTTGCTGTGTCTTATATCTCTCCATATCGTATATATGAGCAGGATTTGGCATAACTGTGCTGAATGAGTGGGCAGCCCTCAACGCACCACTCTGGAGAACCAGTCCCACGAATTGCTATTTCAGTGTTTGCAGTGATGTTCAGTTTCCTTCTGCCTTTTTGTCTGCCTTCCTGCCTCACGTTGAGCAAGCACTGAATAAATCTGTATTGAAGAGAAAGAGGAATACTGTCAGATACTAGCATCGTAAAAGGCATGCCATCAAAGAGCCATTCCTTACCTTGTGTTTTACCAGCTGGTTGCAAAGTCTTTTCTTATGTTTGGCTTTTTGTGAGCACGTGAGAAATGTCTACGTATAGCTTCTCAGCCCATCATCTTCTTCTAGAAGAGCTGCCAGAAATCCTGGCCTATGGACTGTGGGCTTCGCCAGCTGCTAGAATTCAGGGAGCTCTCTCCCTCTTCCCCCTTCCTCACTGTACCTGGTTGCCTGTGTGATACAAGAGTTGCGTGTGGCATTCTTGGAGAGGAGACTTTCACTTGATCTTAGCCAGAAGGCTGAGAAGCAATGAGAGGAGACTTTCAGAGATGAGACAAACTTTCTTCTCCTTAGCATTGTCCTATAATTAGAAACTTTTTTTTTTTTTAACACTCGAAGTAGTGATTTTATTTTATTAATTTGAACAGAATCCTGGTCTCATATTGTGTAGTCACAGAGAATCAGCAACATTTGTCATTAGAGAGCTGGGTTCCCTTGGACTTGAATCCACTGATTGTGTTTCCTGTAAGCATTAGTTCTTCATTTTGGCACAGAATAGAAAAATAACTACTTGCTCCACTAACTGAAATCATATGGTGGTTATCTGTCCTGATGCTGTATTAGCAGACCTTGTACACATAGGAGTATATGGGATACTCCCATTGTACACAAAAAATCCCGGAATGTTTATTTAATACTTCTGGCAAGAGAGCTGAAAAGAGAGGGACTTATGTTATTAAATGTTTTTAAAAAATAGGTTTTAAATGGAGATTGGGATATGGCAAGAGAGACAAAAGTTGACATGAACCTGGTGATTGTGTGTCCAAGTAGATCCGTGGTGGTAATCCATCCATATGTACATCCACTCCCAGACCAAGCAGTGGCTTCTGAGTGGGGGGGACAAGCAGACCAGACTAACATGGATGTGTATACTGGGAAGTCTTTAGTTACTGCACAGAAGGGAAGAGGAAAGTTTGGGCCAAGCTAGGGAGCAGAACCTGAGAGTCTGTTCTTTCCAAAGGCATACGGTAAATGGGCTTGTTTTAGATAGCTTAGGAGGTGAACGAGCTGTGTCCTGAGCAGTGTCAACACAGCCCCTAAGTGCATGGCTGGTGCTTGTCTTGGATGTGTTATCTTCCTTATGGTACCCAGGAGGGCAAGAATTCGGTACTCTGCAGAGGACACTACAAATGGAGATCCTGTATCTTCTTCCACAGCCACTGCAAGCCTAACATCCTTCTTTGCTGCCTGCTAGGTGGAGCAAAGACGTATGGATGGGTGTCCCTGATTTTTCTGGCTACTTCCGCCTGCACCAGGCATTGCTTTCATGATGCGTGCCCTTTAAAATGTGGGATTCAGTTCATTTTAAGCGCAGTGGACCAAAGATGTTTTCAGAGATAGGGGGAGCTGGAAGGCTGATGAGAAAGCAATAATTCACCGCCCTTTGTCTTTGTTCTGTTATCTAGAGGAGGGGCGGGGGCTAGAGGCTCTCAGTTGGGGGTGTTTGGAAGGTGTGGGGTGTTTGGGGTAGACTCAATGGGGGCAGTACGGACTTTAGTAGGCAGGAGCAAGAGTTGCTAAATGTCCTTTGGCGTGTTAGACCAGCTTCTCCAATGAAGAAACACCCCACCTAAAATGTCAGTAAAGGGAAACAGTGCACATGAGCAGCAGGGCTTGGCTCTCTCTGAAGGTTAGTACAGTCATGGAAATCTGCCCGCTTGGCCTTCCAGGTAGTCTGAGCCCAGAGAGGGCTCAGTTTGGGTTCAGAACCACCTCTCCTTTCTTCCCTCCGTCTGTGCATCCAGCCACCTGGCCACCCATTCTTTCAGTTCTCCTTTGGTGAAGGGTCTCATGGCCAACTTGGCTCCCCCGTTTCTTCCTTAGTGTTGTTCTCACATTGTCTGCTCTGCTAAACTCAAGTTGCTCTCTGAACTCTCTGGTTTAGTAGCAATGACAAGCTCTTATGCTAGTGAGAATAGAGAAGGTAGAAGGCATTTGGGGGAAAAGGAGAGAGAGAAGAGAGGAAGAAGAGTGAAAAAGATGTTTTATAATTTATGTAGGTATGAGAATAGGCACCCACATTTATAATCTAAGAAAAGGCATCTGATTGATATGAATGGCATCTCTCCTCCATCCTGGTTGGTGCATCAGAATCCCATGTGTGTTTCAACAGAGACTGCTGGGCACCATCCCCAGAGTTTCTGATTGAGAAAGTCTGGGGCGGGGCCTGGGAATTTGCTTTACTAACAAGTTCTCAGGTACGGCTGGTCTGGGAACCACACTTCTTCATGTCTTAAGTCCTAAAGAAGAGAGAAATACTGGAACAGTCCCTATCTCTGGAACACCTGCGGGACCAGGCTGAGAGGTCAGCAACTTGCTGTACTGCACACTTTTAATCATGGCCCATGAAGGAGAAGGGAGGATTTAAGGTCCAGCACCCCCCAGAAGATAAGTATAATATCAGCTTCACCATCACTCCTATTGCTGGGATCCACGCAGAGCCCAGTGTGCTATATTTTCTGAAATAGCAAGGAAAAAAAAAATAGAGTAAGCGTTGCTTTTTCATGTCTTTCTGTGCCAAAGTCAATGTATTTAATCAGTGGCCTTTCTTGATGTTAGTTTGCTTGGACGTTCTGGTAAACTAGGACAGATGATGGGCAGTACTTCCTTTTATTACCAAAGAGGGGGAAGTTGTGAGAATATACAAAACCTGCGGAGGTTTCTGTAAAGGAAGGCATCTAGTTTAAAGTGCAACCCATTCCATGTCTCATTTATTTTCAGGAAAGCAAACAGTCAGGATTGGGAATAGTGTTTACTATTGCATTTCCTGATTTCCTCGTTCTACCATCAGTAATAAGTAAAGTACTAATTGTTTTTGTTTTCTTCTTCCTAATGTGTTAACAATAGTGATGCTTTATTCTCGTCCCCCAAAGGGAAAAACAAAGAAATCGGCAGAGACGCTGCTGGGATTATGAACAGGAATGTGAATGAAATGATGCTTTGAGAGCCTCTATTTTTACTGTCGATACCTGATTTTTCAAGATAATCCTAAAAACAGTTTTTCATCAGATTTGACCTTATGGCAGAATAACATTCAGCCTTTTTCTTCCCCGATGTTTCCTTCCTTGGAATCATAAAATGTTATTAGTTTGAGTACTTAGCAGCAGTTGAGGGGCAGCATATTATTTTGGGTTTCATTTTTTATCCAATATAGAAAGCCTTGCAGCACTAAATAAAAATGTCACCATGTAAAATGTACAGGCCTTCCGTCACAAATATTTTAAAAAATTCATGAAGGGCTTATCCTCTTTCTGTGATGTATTCATATTTAATGTTAGTCTCATCGTTTAAAGCTTGAAGAACTTTTTCAAATTAAAAGCTGCGGTGAATCAGTTTTATCTGAAGAAAAATTCCACCATGCTAGTTTTTGAATTATGCAGTCCAGTCCTCTTCATGGGTTCAAGGGGCAAAGATGTTTGGTTTTCTCAGTGGCTGGAATTCTCACTGGTGAAACCCTTCATTGTTGGGGAGGTTGATTTACTCAGCTACTTGGTTGTGACAGCTGTTTACCTGGTATCAATAGACATTCTCCTCAGGCATTAATCATGATCACACAAGTGTGGTGGCAAAGGACAAGAGTGGGAACAGACCTCGCCTTTGGGACCACTGGGTTTGTTTATTTGTTTATTGTTTTTGTTTTGAGCTGCTGAATTGCCAGTGTTTTCAGGAAGATCTTTAGGCAGAGACAATATTTGGTCTTCTCTATGGATGGTTCATAAATATGAGTGATAATAGAATTAGCTTCAAATGAAGGAAAGGAAATGGACTCAAAACTAACTCGTGATCTATTTTTTTTTTTAACCAGTCAATGGACACAGAGGGTCTGAGGTGTTGGACTTTTTCAAAGCCCTAGGGGGTTAAAAGACTGGTGGGGAGGGAGCTCCTGGCCTCACATGTTTTCACCTGTGGGGCAGGTCCTAGAAGGCATGAGTGTGTTTGCTTGTACCCTGTGAGGCAGGTGGAACTTTAGATGGCTAGAAGGAGGCACAGTAAGGCACAGTTGCCCTGGACATGCTGGCTTCTGCCTGCCCATCCACCTGCCTGTCCATTCATCTGTCCTCCTGGCCCTCCATTCCTTTATCCCTTCCTTTTAGTTCTTCCCTCTTCCAACCATCCTTCCACTCTGCCATTCCTTTTGAGCACCTCCATTGGGCCAGGTGCTGTGCCTCCTTAGATTTAGTTAGTTTCTCATAGATGAGGGGAACTGTATCTGTTTTCTCTGCTAAAAATAGTCAACCTTTTAACAAGAGCATCAAGGAAGAAAGGATAAAATGTACTGAGGGCCTACAAGGATAATGCCCTTTTTACCTCGTTTCCTCCTTGTTTGTCATTGAGGGTCAGACCTATGAAAGAGTGGCAGCCGATATCCAGAGCAGTGCATAAACTGAAGGGTATGGTTTTTAGAACCAGCTTTGAGCATTTTGTCATTATGACCTTGATTTTATTCCTTTCTTCATGGAGAGAATCATCTTGATCAGTAAAATCATCTTTTTTCTCCCTCAGACCATTGGGAAGAAGTTACCTCCAACTACAGCAACTCCAGACTCATCGAAAACAGAAATGGACAGCAGGACAAAGAGTGAGTTTCCTTCTTTATCTTTTTTGCATTTGAATGCAGTGGAGGATTTGCTAAGAGTTGAAAGGCTTTTAAAGAAATTTTTAAATAGTCTTGATAGCTTTTTCAAATGCATCAGAAAAAATGCACACAAATGTCTTTCATTAAATCCCCACCATGAGAATGGGCACAAGTAGGATTCAGAACTCTTGGGGATTATTTTTCCTTTTATGGGACATGGTTCTTTCCTGCCGTGTATATCTTGCCCATGTGCAGAGCTAGGGTTTATCCATGTATATCCAGAGTACTTTGGGTAGTTTAGGTGGCAGAAAGATTCTGAAGCATGGTAACTTAAGCACTTAGGGATTCATGAGCCTTCAGGTTAGAGGGGCCTAACCACTCAACCAACACTACCGACCCTGACTTCCCAACGGCATCCACAACACATCTCTGCTTGAATACCTCTAGATACCTTTGTAATGTCTGCAGGCAGCAAACTCAAGTCTTTTGGGAAGGATTTGGTGAGTGGATGGAGGGGTTAGTTATGTTTTAGAACAGTACTACACAATAGAAATATGTGGGCCACATTTGTAATTTCATATTTTGTAGTAGCCCCATTAAAAAAAGAAAAGGGATGGGCCATCCCCGTGGCGCACTCGGGAGAGTGCGGCGCTGGGAGCGCAGCGACACTCCCACCGCGGTTCCGATCCTATATGGGAATGGCTGGTGCGCTCACTGGCTGAGCGCGGTGTGGGCGACACCACACCAAGGGTTGCGATCCCCTTACTGGTCAAAAAAAGACAAAAAAAAAAAAGAAAAGGGAAACAGTTGAACTTAGTTTTAATATATTTTATTTAACTCAATATATCCAAATATTATCATTTTGATGTATAATCTATATAAAATTATTACATGAGATATTTTCATTCTTTTTGTTTTCCATGTGAAATCTTCACAATCCCATGTGTATTCTATAGGTATAGCATATCTCAGTCTGGAGTAGCCACATTTTGGGTGCTCAGTAGCCATGTTTGCCTAGGGGTGACCATATTGGACTGTGTAGTTTAGAGTAATTGTGAGGTCTAAGATGGGCTTCCTGGGCCTGGAGATGAACACATGCTCAGCTGCCTTAAGCATGTGGGAGAATCCTGGCTCTAGCCCAAGCCTTGTTCAGCCCTACAAGTATTTATTAACTACATCAGCGTACCTGGCTTTCTAGAAGCGTCATGGTGGGGGGATGGGTTGTTAATGAACAGTGGTTTTACAGAGGCTGGGTGGTGTGTTTGGGCCAAGAGTCAGGAAGCACAGATTCTAGGACCAGTTCTGTTATCAGCCAGCCATGTCACCTTGAGCAAATAATTTTATTTCTCTGGCCTTCCTCCCAATTGTCCGTATTGTCTGTGAAGTCAGAGGTTTATACTGGAGAAAACCCCTGAGGTTTCTTCCAGCATCTTCATCCTCTGATTCAATTCTAAAGGCTTTACAGTGCAGAGTGAAAGGTTACTGTATTCAAAGAATTGAGCAGCAGGATGGGAAAGAGAAAAGGAAGATATGAACAATTGGGTGGGAATATGAGAAGATATCATTGGGTAGAGATATAAATATGCCTATAAGTTGGTAGCAGGTCAGGAAGGAGGATTATCACTGTCAGTGAAGACTGGAGGGATGTTGATTGACAGACATTTTTCAAGGACCTCAGGGCAAGAATTTCTACAGCTTAATCTCACCCCACATGCTCTCTGGCTCTCATTGTCAAGAGCAAATTCTAGGGTAATTGGTCTCCCATGATTTCCAGTTGTGGCACCCCAGTCCACTAAAAAGCTCCCTCCGTTCGTACCATTTCCCTGCTTCTGGATTTTGATGTGACACCTGTGTTCAGGTGGAGGGTCACAGAGTGCTGACCAACTATTAGAAATGACCCTGAGCTTGGGATCCGAGCAGCCCCCTTCTTCCTTCCTCCTGGTCAGAAGACAAACCTATGATAAAAATTGCCCAGCAGTACAGAGGAGGGCAGCTCCTTTCTGCACAGCTGTCTCCTTAGCATGCTAAAATACAGGCTCACGTCAAGATCAAGAGTTAGGATGATTCAAAAAATGTTTTTTGTCAGTTGGTATTTTCCAAGTGAAAGTGGAAAAACTCAGCTGATCAGGATTTATTTAAACAAGTAAAATTATATACCCTCCCACCCCCCAAAAAAGCTTTTGTGATATTGAAATTCATTGGAAAGTCATGCTGGGGAACAGATTGGCATAATTTTCATAACAAGAGGAAGACCGGCTAAATATTCATAATAAAATGCCCTGAGGTTCCCCCAGCTCACCACATCTGGAGTTTCCTTCTTTTTTATGACAATTGATGCAGATTTGTGGCCTCTGTGGAATAGAAAAATAGCCCATATTTCTGAACAAATAGTTTCGTTTTATAGATTCAGAAGACCAGTTGAACAGATGGGTTAGGAAAAGAAAATCCTTGACAGAATTTGTACATGGGTGGATCAGGCTTCTGAATGAATTGTGACTGCGGGGCAAAGGCTAACTTCACCTCACTTCATAACTGCACACTCCTTCATGATTACTCTGTTTATTGACTTGCTTCTTGGGAGTTGTCCTCTATGATGGTGACATGTGGTGCCTTGTTGCTATCATTAGATCGTTGGTCCCTCTCAGTCGAGGCCATACCTTCTGTTTGATATCCCCACCATATAACCTAGAAAAGTGCCATGGACTCAGTGAGCACATAATAAATGGTGGTCGAACAAATGGAGAATTGGAAATGATTTATGATTTATTGGGCTCTAGATTGGACTGTCTTTTAAAAGCGATTAGCCATGGATCCCCTTTCCCAAGTGTGCAGCCACCAAGAGAAAAAGGACCCATTTGTTCGTGGAAGACCCTGGAGCTCGTTCCAGGGTTTGAGTGGTTAGCACTGGCTGCCAGCGTTCCTTGGGGCTAGACCGACCCTGTCTTCCTAGTTACTGCTCTAGCCCAGTTATTCTCAGACCACCAGGGACAAACCTGTAGTCTGACAGAGTCAGGTTTATTGGGAGACTGTACACCAGGGGACCTATGGATGAAAAATAGGTAGTTGCAGAGTTCGGGGAGGGGTAGAATTCAGTGAAAGTTAAATGAAGCAGTGTTTCAATAAGCTCAAAGCAAAGCAGGGCAGAGTGGCAAGGGGTGAGCCTCACATCTGGACTGTGAGGTGGTCCTGGTTCTTTGACAGCTACCGAGGTGTGCAGAGTGGTGTCCAGGAACCCCTGATGTGAGGCACTTGTGCTGCTGCTCCAGGTCAAAGGGACTTAGTTTCTTCAGGCTAGACGAGAATGTTTCATTCTTACTGACACAATTTTTATAAAGCAAAGTTTCTGATAGTTTGTCCTCTAAAACCACAGCCTTTCTTAGGGAGTAAGAAAGCAGTAGTCACTCAAAGAAGGGGGTTGTTATGACACTTTACAGCTGCAGCGCATGCTTGGGAGGAAGAGCTTCCGGATCGCTTTGCAGCTGGCTTTATCTGTGTCTGTTACTCCAGCCTGATGAATCAGGGAATGACAGGGAATGAATAGTTGGAGTTGACAGACATAGTGACGTGCATAGAGCTTCATTCCCCTGTCTAACTTTAAATGTAGACCAGGGCTTCTTCACCTCAGCAGTGTTGATATTTGGTCTGGATCATTCTCTGTGGTGGAGGCTGTCCTGTGCATTGTAGGATATTTAGCAGCATCCCTGACCTCTACCCACTAGATGCCAGTAGTACTTAACCTCTGCCCACTTCAAGTTGTGACAAGCAAAATTGTCTCCAGGTGTTGCCAATGTGGGCAGCCCCAGTTTCGAACTGCTGGTGTAGCCTGTAGTAAGCTCCATGAGGGCACCACTGCATCCCTGCTGCCTGGCACACAGTGGACACTCGGTTATTGTTTATTAAATAAATGACAAGCCTAGTATGAAGTTCACCCCTCTCCACTAGCCCCAGATCCTCAGAATTTGACTCAGAAGTGGACTTCTGGTCTAAATCTAGCATATGGCATGCCCACCCCTAGTGCCACCACCACCCTGGTCCACCCGCCAGGTCCCCACAGTTGTTTTTCCTCCTTCCTCATGTTGCATCTTTGCTAATACCCCTTGCTAGGTCAGTGGTTCTCACAGTGTGGTCCCAGAACCAGCTGCAGCAGCATCACCTGGGAACTTGTCAGAAATGCAAATCCCCAGGCCCCGCCCCAGCCCTGTGAACCGGAAGCCCTGGGAGTGGCTCCCAGCGACCTGTTTTTACGAGCACTCCACCTTAAGTGGGTGCCATGCCCTCTCAAGCATGAGAACCACTGACCTAGACCAAGGTTTTTTTTTAAGCTCCCCCAATGATGAAAATCACCAGGGTACTTATTTACTAGATAGATTCCTGGTTCCACCTCAGACCTGTAGATTCAGATCTCCAGGGAAAGGGGTCTGGGAAGATATAGAATGAACAGATACCCCATATAATTCTTATCAGGAATGGTTGGGAAACACGCTTCAGTCCTCCTCTGGTCAACATCTGAGAACATTGTACAAAGCCCACTGCCATTTTACTCAGCTAGGCTGGGATCCCAAGTCTCTTGTTGGGAAGTTATTCACCTATTTCTGATACCGTAAGCTGAGCTCATGGCTCGCATGTTGTCCTCCCGGCTGCCTGGTGGAGAGCTGTGTGTATGCTGGCCTGTTTCCTCTACTTGGTTATAAGCTCCTTGAGAACCAGATTCTAGTCTTACTTACCTTAGTCTCTCTTCCCCAGAACAATATGCAATTCCAACGTACAAAAAGCTCTAAAACTAAAAGGTTTTATTACTCATTGGGTAATAAAACTTGTTCTGGACTGACATGTGTCTGTTTTTTTTTTTTTTTTTTTTTTTTTTTTTTTTTTTTTTTTTTTTT